>NC_056735.1:1999337089-1999342089 GCF_019279795.1 Protopterus annectens
TTTTGAGGGGATTCACATGACTAATTAGCATAGAACACTCCCTCAAAATACCTTATTAGCATTTGTGATAGGCATCAGAGACAGCCTGCCATGGTGCTGCACCTCTTTATGGTATACCAGTATGGTAGAGCTCTCTCTGAATCAGAAATGCTTACCACATGGAGTAAATTGGGCTTACCACTGACTGTAACCATTCTGAATTCTACCCACAGTTTTTACAAGAGAAAAATGGTGAACACAGACACACACACACAGACACACACACACACACACACACACACACACACACACACATACACACACACACACACAAAACACACACACACAAATACATTCAAGATGTACAACAAGTCCGAAAATCTAGTTGTTTTGTCTTGCTTGGTATATCTGGAAGTAATGTATATTGAAGCCACATCTTCTTTTTTTCAGATACAAAATATTACAATTAATGCATTTTAACCTCAAAATGACTACAGCTAAAACACTGTAATACAAAAAAAATCACCCAACTGTAATAACCCAATAACTCACTCCTTTTGCAATTTTTTTTTGAAGGAAGAATATATCCTTGTGCATATCCCAATTTGGGGGCTCTGTCTCTAGATCTACAGTCTAAGTACATTTTCCTGTGAGGCTGTACAAACCAAAGAGATGGCATTCCAGATCATCTGCAACAAAACATCAAATAATCACTCCTGCATTAGCCACTCCCTCCCTCTTTATGTTGAAAAACTGGCAACATAAAAAAATGCTTAAGATATACAATAATTTAGGTGTTAATAAAACTCATACCAAAAACTGTAGTGTTCCCATATTGACATTTGTAGGTAGGATCAAGTTACTATCTGAAAGACCACTGGAATTTTTTTCTTGGTTATTTTTGCCACCAATAGCCAAGGGGAGAGCTTTCTGGGAAGTGGTCATCAGTCAGGCAGCCATAAAGGTGTTTTGTGCTCTTGCTGACATTCCAGCAATTAGACCATTTTGAATGGTCAAACACCTACCCCATGACTAAGAGAATAAGTAAACCATTTCATTGTGGTGTCCCATAATGGTGCCTCTCCCCTCCTCTGGTAAGTTTGCCTCCTCACATTTACTGTAATGGTTACCACCTATTAATGGCTACTTAAACTGAACACCACACCTAGGCTGCCTGCCACATCACTGCCCCTTCTCTGAGGGATAGTGATAGTATCTGTGGCTGGCTCTGCATCTCCTTTTTCTGATGGCCCACCTATTTTCTTTGCCAAGGCTATCCAGCAGAAGAGCCGCTAATCAAATTCATGTTGTCTGGGAAGTAGCCAAAGCTTTATCCCTCTCACTACTGCCACTGGACTGGAATGTCCATTACAAATGAACAGAAGGTAAGCTTTATATGCAGCTAATTTAAAACAAAAATGTCTTTATCTGTCATTTCTTTTCAGAGCATTTTTTTTTTTTATTATTATTTCAGGTATAAAAGAGTAGATATTTACCCAAATAAAATCATGGGAGGTTTTCATTCCCTCTACATCTTGTGGTGTACAAATGACATTATTTTTTTTTTCAGTAATCTGAAAGATGAAGATGCTCCTTCAGCTCTGAAGCTGGGATTGCAATCTAGTGACATTTTCCTCAGTGCTGTGCCTTAAAATTTCAAAGCATTTTGGCGATATAACTATTTTATAAAGGACTAAAAGTAACCAAAATCAGTCAGTAAGTTGGAGACAGCCTTTTATAAAAAATGTTAGTAAACATGTTGACTGTTTTCATGTGTGGAGTAACTACTGGGAAAATAATACAATGGAAATAATACAGTAAAATAATTGCTAATATCCGTTGTATGTTACTGATATTATGTACTCCCTATGATCCTCAGAACATGGCATTGCTAAGCAGAATAGCTGGACGTATGTGTCTGAAAACACGAGCTTTCTTAATAGTCAAGAAAGGCTTGAACCATACAGTCTTCTTATTACTCTCTATATGTTGGATTAGTTGTCTTTCTGAATACCCAATAAGTGTGCCAGCTTAACAGTCACTGCAGCTTTCATCTGCTTCTACTACATGTTCTGCATTTGTCTCACTATCCATATATGTACTATCTGTATACAGTGCATTGGAAACCAATGCTTTCTAAGACAGGCTTTGTCTGTCTAAATCTATCAATATATATATATAATATGAGCAGATCCAATCATAGCAAACTTGCCATGTGCTGAAAACATGGATGTCAAGAAACTGACACTGGGAGTGAAGCCTGAGAGGTGAGTCTTGGCATCCATGTCAAGAACAAATAATAAATTAGTTATGATCAAAAAGACCCAGTATAAAAATTGTTTATACTGCATGGAGCTTTATTTGCTCCCATGTACTACAAAGGTTACAGGGGGGAAAAAGGAGTAGCAGTTTAAGTATTTTGCAGGGTGGCCACGGTGGTGCATTGTCACCTCACAGCAAGAAATTCTCCGGTTCAATCCTCAGCTGGGGTGCCTTCTGTGTGGAGTTTGCATGTCCTCCCTGTAGCTATGTGGGTTTCCTCTGGGTGCTCCAGTTTCCTCCCACATCACAAAGACATGCTGCAGGTGGATTGGACACTCTAAATTGGTCATGTGTGTGCCTTCTGTAGAATGCTGGGCACTGGGTTGGCAGCTCAACACTGTAAAACTCCAATGCCAATCATGAGTGGACAGGTGATCTACTGTGGTGACCCCTATCCGGGAAAAGCCAAAAGAAGAATTTTTAAGTATTTTGCAGCTTTGAAAGTTGAAATACACTTTCATCTCCCACCACAGAAGCACATCAAAGAGAGCAAATTACATTAATAGTTGTCATGACACTTCATTCCACCTTCCAAGACAAAGGCTAAGCTAAGTATTTAATGGCTTTTAAAGGTGTTTGTATTTCCTGATGCTCTTCTGTAGTTTCCACTAACTTAACTTAATGCTCTGCTCTGAGACCAGAGCTTAGTACTGCTGAGAGATGCTTAACAAAAACTTGCTAAGTACCTTTCTGTCATTTGGAGTATAAGCACGCTGCTCCATTCTCTACTGAATTTTTAAGGATATGTGTCAGTTAGACAAGGTCATCTACAAAATTAAGTAGTTATTCATATACCTAGTACTGTTATATAGTTGTAACCCTTGTTAGGGAGGATGATATTCGGACTGCTATTTACAGTCATTACCTTGTTTTGGCATATTCAAATTAAATGCAGTTTATCTAAATTTAGAATGTGTTTCTGAATCACAGATTATATCAGTTAATAATAAATAACACATGCTTTTTGATTCTTAGACTGTGTTATATATGATGTACACTTCATGTTATGACTGCATGAGGTGCAGCTACCTTTCACACATTCAGTCATAGCTGCTTTAGGCACCAGTGAACCCTGCAGTCGTTGAGAGACACCTGTTCCTGGGGGACCTCTAACCACAGCAAGTTATCTTATCTTAATATTTTTAAACATGTCTGTCAAGCCAACAAAAGCTAGTACACTAATCTTGCATGCTTAATAAACCAGGTGGGTAATAACTCCTATTTATATCTCTTACAATTCAATGATATCTCTGGTTATAGTTACAGTGTTATCAAGTAACATGCTTCACAATTCCATTAAATATTTTACCAGTGACAGTGCCCCTGTCTTAGTTAAACCCCGCTAGTGGACATTCGCTCCATTAAAACTAGCATAGCCAGGTTTAGGTATCTACAATACCCATGGCTGCAGAGCTGGGGCTTAATCATCCTTGACTGTGGGGGCCCCACAAAAGCTGCTGCTAGCTGGGGAAAAAGGAGACAATAAATTTATTATTTTTTTGATTATGCCCTTTAACCAGACCAGGGTTGTGTGATATGATCCTGTTAAGATAATGCTGATAATGAACATGAGCAAGGAAAACACTAGAGAGTTCAACAGCCCAGAGTGACTGATCTCAGTGCAGACCTTGGATTTTAAGAAGAGCTGATCCTTCTGATTTTCAGGGATGGTTTTATCTTCCGTGGAGTTTTATAAATACTAGCAGTATACCGAATATTTTCACTCTCATCTTCTTGCTGAAGAATTCTGCAAAATGTCAAAATAATAACAGAATAAAGGCTCAAAATCAGGAACACATTATAAATATTACTCTAGTTCATTTAAAAAGTTAACAGAATAAAACTTTTTGCATCAACATGTATTTTTGGGACAACAAAAAGTATAAAACTCTAACTAGATTTATCGACTGTCTGTAATTCTGAATGATTTACCAGCATATCAAACTTTTTAGAAAGGACTTTTCAAAGGACGGAGCAAAATAACAAGGCAAAATCAGGGAATGTCTGTGAAATCACAGGCATTGACAGGTATGCATTACTTCTCAATGAGGTAAATAAAAGTGATCCCTGTTGTTGTTTGATGACTCTTAAGCAACAGTCACTGATCTGCTGTGGTATTACCAGAGTTGCAAAATGTATTCATATTTGTTGTGTGGTTATTAACTTCTGTAATTTTCATCACAGTCAAACCTTAGGACTGTGCAGAGGAGATCATTATAATTTGTGTTTAGATGGAGACAGTGTAGTCACTGTTTGTTTTACTTTTCTCATAGGTCCCAAAAGTATACAAAGAAAGGTATTATAGCTTGTATAGGGACAGTGTCGTGTCTAGGAGTAACTAAGTAGAGACTACATTACTGGAATCATTATTTTGTTCATTTTCCACACAATCCCACATCTGGCACATATACAGGTTGCTGCCTTGTGGTTAGGAGTGAGGAGTGAGGAGGCATGTCATGTACATGTATGACAGCAGTGACTTGAAGTACATGACTATGGCCATTTGAACCTCTGCTTTCATCTCAGTCGTACACCAGAGGGATGCATAGGCAGTGACTGACTTTTTTTTGAGAGGTTAGGGAGGCAGTCAGTATTCCTGGATAGGATCTGTGCATCCTCACAACAACTGGCTTGTTAGTTTATTGTGGGCTACTATTTTGGCAGCTTTGAATATTAAGCCTTGAGTACAACTTGCATCT
>NC_056735.1:1999347089-1999384589 GCF_019279795.1 Protopterus annectens
GTAATCTTGTTAGCTATCAATATTTAAGTCTTGAACACATCTTATTTCCATCCTGAAAGTGACATGACATTGAATTTCTTTTGTCACTACTGCTTTTTGCTCTGTCTGGTCTTTCACTCAGTGCCACTTATTTTTAATAATTCCCTTTTAGTCAATCTGTCAGTATAGTATGCCTCTGAGTTTTTTTTCAGTTTTTCTTCTATCACAGGTAGCTCTGGTATCACCCAAAGAACCTCTTCTTCTTCTAGTAAATTTTCACTCTGCTCTGGTAAGCTGACTATTTGTGTCATCCTGATATTTGTCAGAGGTGCTTTGTACAAAGGATTTTTGAGAATACCATACATAGGTTTATGACTTGCTACCACTTGTACTATTTTGCCATAAATATATTCTTAAAATTTCTGACACTCATGCCCTATAGCTAATATATTTTTGTTTGACTACATCTTTTTTTCTGCATCTGTATATGCTGGTCTGTTTTTATGTAAGACCATTGCTGTCATACCTTTCTGAATTGCATCAACTTGAAACAAAACTGTATCATTTAAGTCACAGTATTTTAACATAAATCCAAAAGGCACAAAAGGCAGAAAATACCACACCAAAACTTGTAGAAAAACAATGAATATTTATTAAAACAATAAAATGAAATAAAAAGTGCACTGCTAAGCACTTTCAAGCTAACAAGCCCTTCATCAGATAGTGCATACTTAACAAAGCTAGACATTTAAAATGCTCATTAACCAATCAGAAATCAGTATTTTACCCTCCTTTTTCTAAGGATGGGTTTTAAAGGGATAACAGTATTTAGGCCTGGGGACCTATCTGCCACAAGTCTAATTATCTACGTAGTCTGTGCACATTCCGTATAATTTCTAATATCCCCATCTCCTTACATTATTGCTAAGTATTTGTAACACCATAAAGAAAAACATGTCTGATATTCTCAATGACATGTGAAAATAAGGCATTAGATTCTTTCTGAAGTCTGATGTCTGAAACATGCTGAAATATCCTGCTTTTAAACATACTATTTGTCTTGCCAACATAGTATGAATCACAATTCTGACACACACTGCTAAATATACTAAATTCTTAGTGCTGCAGTCTGCATAATCTTTAAAATAATAATTCTGTCCTGTCCTAGGGTTCTCAAAGAAGCTCTTTTTCAGAATATATTGACAGGCTTTGCAATAATGGCAAGGAAAAGTACCTATCTTCCTAATCATATGACCACTATGAGCATTGGTCTTAGGCTCATGACACAGCATGTACTTCAAATTTCTGTTCCTTCTAAATATAAAACTAGGATCTTGACCTACTACCTCTTTTAACTTCATATCTGTATATAGTATTTTCCAATGCTACCTCACTATATTATAGATATCACCCACGTCTCCACTATAACTGAAAATCATACTAACCTTGTTCCCATTCACAAAAAATCCTCTTTGTTCTGGAATGCTATCCACTTCATTCACATTCCTATTAAGCCATGGTCTGGCTGTACTTTTTCTTTTAATCTTACTATCTTGCACCAAGGGCATAACTTTTTTGTGCTTGTATCCCCTTTGTCTGAGGTTGACTTGAAATTTCTCAACCTCATCTTGAAATCTTGTATCCTCACTACACAATCTCGGTATCCTACAAACCTGGCCTTTTACTATATTATCAAAAGTATGGCATGAGTGCATACTGTCATAAGGCAGCAAACTATAATGCCAATAAGTTTTCCTATATAAAGATGTAGCTATATGGCCATCTTCATGCTTAGTTAGCCATACATCTAAAAAATCTATCTCTGAATTAGAATAAACTGACTGTGAATCTAAAAAAGTCAGTACTCACCTCCAAATATTCAACAAAGGAAGATAACTCCTGATCCGTGCCTCCCCATAAAAAGAAGATGTCATCCACAAAACGGGTATAAAAATCCAATTTGTCTGTCTGTGCATGCAATGTATCAAAGATGGTAACATCTTCCCAATATGCCAATACTAAGTTGGCATAAGAATTGGCACAGAGTGTGCCCATGGCAACACCCTGCTGTTGCTGATAGTAACTGCCTTGATACAAGAATATATTATGTTCCAGTACAACATTTAAAAGTTTACATACCCTCTGAATATTATCATTATCTAACTGCGTTTTGTTAATAAGTAAATTCTCTATCCCAGAGATACCGTATTAATTATTAATGACAGTGAAGACACTATTAACATCCATTGTAACAAACAAATAATTTGTATCTAATGCTGTATCCCAGTATGTTGATAAAGATGTAATGAAGTGTGCAGTATCTTTCAATATTCTATGGTATAAACTAAGAACAGGTTTTAAGCACATTCTATCCATATCGAAATATTTTCAGTCATCCATCCTCTTCCTGAAACTATAGGTCTGAGGGGTGGGTTTGATATGTTCTTATGGATTTTTGGTAAAGCTTTAAATTCGGGAATCATTGGACATTCTACCCATAAAAAAAATCTTTCAAACCATCATCTATAAGATCTACCTTCTGTATGTTAATAATCTTAGTCTTTACCTTGTCTATAAAAGCTTTAACCATAATAGGAGGAAGTTTACTGAATGTGTGATCATCCTCCAATAACATATTCAGTTTATCACAATAAAAGCATTTGTTCATAACAACCATGGATCCACCCTTATCCGCTGGCTTGATAACTATTCTATCATCTTTCATTAATTAATCCAAGGCTAACCTCTGTTGCTTAGTTAAGTTATAAAACTTCCTTTTCCTATTATTGTTAATATACATTTCAACTTCCTGTTCACACACCCTTATGAATGTAACCATAGCTGGACTAAAAACAGGCATAAAATCACTAGGTTGCCTCAAAAATTTTAAATTATCTTCTACATTACTATCAGTAAACATACATTTCAATGTAGCATTCCTAGTGAAACATTAAATCTAAAATAATTTGACTATAATCTGCCATCGCATCTGGCACAAAAGTTAAACCTTTGTTTAGCACATATTCTTGATCTGGTGTAAGATCAATGTCAGATAAATTGTATACAATCTTACTGCAGTCACCCACAGTCAATTTGAAGTTTTCTGTCACTTCTGTTCGGTTGACTCGAAAAGCTCCGCTTGCGTGAGGTCTTTTTCTTGACCGCTACCAGGAGCATGGGAAAAGTCTTGT
Source organism: Protopterus annectens (assembly GCF_019279795.1). Taxonomy (NCBI): domain Eukaryota; kingdom Metazoa; phylum Chordata; order Ceratodontiformes; family Protopteridae; genus Protopterus; species Protopterus annectens. The sequence continues at coordinate 1,999,350,260 of NC_056735.1, forward strand.
TGCTGGAAAAAGACAAGGAGGACTTAGGCTTAGCCCCCATTCTAGAAAACACTTATTCATTGTTTGATTCCATGCCTGTTTCATCTTGAACGCCTTGTAGACTGGTCTCACCTTGCATACGTGAAAAAACATCACAGGTATTGGACGTCTCTGTCGTAGCCATAGTCACAGCGTCTGAACTAAATGCTGCATTGTTAGAAGGAATCATTAATTTATTCATAGTGGCATTGAGCTCCTTTTCAAGTTGTTGATTAGGAGCTGGTTCCCTAACATTGGCCGCTGAGGACACATTGGCTGTCGAATTTGCCCTATTACTCGGCCAAGCAAAAATATCACCCCTGGCAAAGTCATTAAAGTCTCTGACATGTTGCTTAATTTTAATTTGTTGTAATTTGGAGTCATACAAAGCAACTGCAAGCACTATAATTACCATTCTCTCTATATGATGTTCCTCTTTAAAACGACCCCCTATGTCTTTCTGTAAGGCTTGTACAGTTTTAGATATTTGTTGTTCTTCTGGTTGAAAATAATCTAGTAACAAGTTCATATAAGATAGGCTTGTCTGTAGCTTAATCTCCAGCCACCGTGCCAAGAGATCAGGATAAAACACCCCTTGCATAGGCATACAAAACACATGTAAGCCTCTTGGTACTATATTATATTTGAGACATGCTTCTAAATGAAACCTTTGCCACTGTAAACGTTTAAGCCTCATAATGTTCTTATGAAAACTTGCTGTTACCTCTTGAAACTCTGACTCACCCATCACTGTGGAGTCTTGTTCAGAATTCAAATGCGCCAAACGTTGTATATCCACATTTAACAATGGATTTGTTGTCAAAATAACACCTCTCTTCAGAGAATCCATACTGCCATGTGGACGATAAGCCAGTTCTATCTCTATGCTTCATGGTTCAGATGTGTGCAGGAAAACAATATAAAATCCAAAGGTAAACCACAAAAAGGTCACCTGCACCAAAGTCACTCTGCCAATAAACAAGATATAAATCCAAAAGGCATAAAAAGCAGGAGACACCACACCAAAACTTGCAGAAAAACAATGAATATTTATTAAAACAATAAAATGAAATAAAAAATGTGCACTGCTAAGCACTTTCAAGCTAACAAACCCTTCATCAGATAGTGCATACTTAACAAAGCTAGACATTTAAAATGTTCATTAACCAATCAGAAATCAGTATTTTGCCCTCCTTTTTCTAAGGATGGGTTTTAAAGGGATAACAGTATTTAGGCCCATGGACCTATCTGCCCCAAGTGTAATTATCCACCTAGTATCTGCACATTCCGTATCATTACTAATATCCCCTCCCCTTACATTATTGCTAAGTATCTGTAATGCCATAAACAAAAAATGACGTTCAATATTCTCATTGACATGTGAAAATAAGGCATTAGATTCTTTCTGAAGTCTAATGTCTGAAACATGCTGAAATATCCTGGTTTTAGACTTGGGGCAGATAGGACCCCAGGCCTAAATACTGTTATCTCTTTAAAACCCATCCTTAGAAAAAGGAGGGTAAACTGCTGATTTCTGATTGGTTAATGAGCATTTTAAATGTCTAGCTTTGTTAAGTATGCACTATCTGATGAAGGGCTTGTTAGCTTGAAAGCTCTTAGCAGTGCACTTTTTATTTCATTTTATTGTATTAATAAATATTCATTGTTTTTCTACAAGTTTTGGCGTGGTGTCTCCTGCCTTTTGTGCCTTTTGAATTTATAAAAATCACGGTAGTGATTATATGGTTCTGATGAGGTCTCCAGTGTGGAGATGAAAGCGCTAAACCTATATGTATTTGTTTAATAAAAGAGTTTTGTGATACTTTTTTGACGTTTGGAAGTGGTCGTGGTGAACCTTTTTGGATTTCAGGAAGACAGCCTTTATTGCAACGTGGACTACCGTGATTTTTATGGTTTACTTATTACCTACGGTTCTTTCCTTTTGAATATATATCTTGTTTATTGGCAGAGTGACTTTGGTGCAGGTGACCTTTTTGTGGTTTACCTTAGTATTTTAACATAAGCATACCTAGTACTAGTTTCTAAAACATTTCAAAATTTCCTTCTTATTCACAGTTCTATTCTTGGGCTATGTCTTACTCTAACAGCTTTCTAAAGAGGCATAGTTTTATCTCAGACATATTGGGAATAAACAATGTAATCTACTGCATTATTGCTAGGAGTCTTGTGCTTTTTTTCTTGGCTTTGATGTTGGTATGTAGACTATTGTTCTGAGTTTATTTGAGTATGGCTTTGCTAACTTTGATGTTAGTGTGACATATATTTCATATCTGTTGTCTTATTTACATTTGTCTTTTTTCAACTCATAATTATTCTGTCTCAGTCTTTTGTAACTGTAGCAGTCTGTTCTCACATGTTTCTTATTTTGACTCGTCAGAGCATCAGATATGTCAGAGTGTATTCTAAGCCTTCAAGTAAGTATGCAACCCTTCTTAGCAACACTTCAGTTGCCGATGAGATACCAAAAAGATTTCTCAGAAATCTAATCTAAATCTTCTAAAGACCTATTTAATATACTCACCTTTGAGTTTCCTTGAAACTTCTTTTGTCTAGCTGTATTTGGCAGAATTCCTCATATCTAATAGGGAAAATAACTAAGCATCTGGCTTAGTTGAGAACCCTTTCTCAGCCAGAAACAATGGGCAATGCTTCTCTTTTATTCACTTTATGTCTTAAGGATCAGTACAGATATGAATGTTATGCTTCACAGCAGTGGCCATACTGTTCAACCATTCTTTTGTTTCTTTCTGATTCTGAATGGCATGCAAGTTTTTCATTTGCTTTAGTTGCTGCTCATTGTTACTTTTGAAAACTCCTGGTACTTTTCTTTGAGAATATATTATTGGAGTTTACCTGGACCTAATGGAATGTGATATCCTCTTGATAAGCTTCCCAAGTTTGTAAATCAGCATAGCTGTGTAAGGTGACTATTCCTGTGGCTTTGTATAGTAACAGTGATGGCTCTGTAACTGTTCCTGTACAGGCCTGCGCTGTATGCACACTGTGTCATCATACACAACTTTTCACAAACCAAATGACCCAAAACATTGGATGAATTCCACACTACTGCTTGTAAGAGGATCTTATACACATTAACTTTTATGTTGAAAGGTTAATGGCTTAGAACCAGTGGCCTTTCTTGAGGTTCTGAAAAAGTCAGTAATTTGCATACTGCTCTCCATTTATTGTCTTTCAGACCTCGTGCTTTAAAATGGACCAATATCTACTTTGAATTCAGCACTTTTTAAACTTCTGCTGTCACTTTGTTCATCTTGTTTCACCACCTTTTATCTGATATTCACATCATCAACTATTTTTCTAATTTAGTAGCAGCTGTTTGTATGCATTTTTGTTTCTTATTTTAACTCAGCATGCAAATTCTTCTGAGGACTGCCTATTTTTTTCATCAGTCTTCTTATCACCCTTTGTCACAATTGCTGTTCTTCTGTATTTTCACTTTAGGCTTTATTTTTAACTCTCATTGTTCTTCTTCCACCTTCCTGTTCCACGGTTAATTCATTTTACTAGCTGTGTGCACATCCGTAGCTTTAGATGAGGGAAGGTCTACTTTTATTTAAATTCTGATCATCATAATGTTCACTGTTGCAGTATTCCCTCTTGAGATATATCTCAATATGCAAATAGCCTGTGGCCAGCCAGTTTTGTAGAGTTCCTCCCTCCCCCAAAGCTTTGGATGCAGTTCTTCTGGTGTAAGATGTCTGGAATAAAAATGGTACACCACCTGATGCCATCCCCACATTTCTTTCTACTCAGTTTTATTTGTATCTCAGAAGCACATGCAGTCCTTTGTCTGGGTGAATTAAGTCTTCCTGAGGAATGGATAAGTACCCCTTAGGGGATTTCTTTCCCATTTTGTTAGATGTTTAATTGCAGCTAATGTTTGACACAGAATCTAGTGCCGATAGATTTATACTTAAGATTATCATTACAGATGTCCTTTCTGATCAGAACATGGTGTGGCTTGTTGTCCCCTCTATGCATTGTTTACTCCAAGGACAATAAACCATCTTCAACATCCCCTCCAGTAGTTCACTTCAAGAAAGGGAGTGTAAGCCTTGCTTCAGTCCACTATGGCATCATCCAAGGACTCTGGGAGCCTACCACCAAAAGAGGCACCTTCAGAGAAGAAGTGCAAGAGAGCCAGAGATGTCAGTGATGACTTGGATTTTCATGTTCTGATAATATTGTGCTAGGTGGAGCACATTTGCAGCACCCAACTATAGAATCCATTGTGAGTAAGGCCCCTGGTATCACTGGTATGCAGCTGCCTGCACCTGTGGTCTTTGGAGTGCCCTTCTGGACTGACACTACTAATATACTTAAAACAACCAGAGATCCTTCAGCAACCAAGGCCCACAGCTTGATTTCTTAGGGGGAAGGTGGGATATGTACTACCCTGGTAAACAAGTGTAAAATAAAAAAAAAAGAAAGAAATCAGAATACTCATATGTGAGGAAGTTCATGGGGACCATATTGAGATTTTGGTTTCCCTCTTAAGGCATCAATGGAGTCCATTTTTGAGCATTGCATGCACAAGACACAGAAACCTAAACAGGTGAAGCCCAGTTTTCTTTGAACTAGGCTGTGCTGTACCTAGAGCAACCCCCTCTTCTTATGCTTTATCTTCAGTTACCCTGGTCCAGCTGGTTGAAACGATGTCAGTGTCATGAGTCCTTTCTTAAAAGACAACAGTTGATCCATCTGAGGTAGATTCAGACTCCTCTGAGTCTAATACTAAAGAACTAGCCTATGTTGGCAAGATCCCATCAGCCAAGGCCCTAGACTAGGACACTGAAGATGCCTTGCCCTCTGCCTTCCCACCAGAGGATTTCTCATTTGGGGATACCCTCCAGAGAATGAAAGAGACCTTTCAGTGGGATTCCAAAGAGTACTCTGAAACACATCAAAGATGTAGGGCCTTCATGAGTCTCCCTGAATCGAACCCTCCCAGCTAGTCTTCAGTGCTAGAGTTCCTGGAGGTCCCTAAGGTCTATAATGATTTGTGTGAAAATCTATCCTTGGAGCTTTACTCACTTCCCCATGGTCCTAGGCAGCATGACTGTTTTAATTAAGGTTGCCACCCATCCCGTTGGCACCGGGACATTCATGGGTTAAGCCACCTTATCCCGTTGCCCGCTGTATCAAGTAGTGGGACCTGAAAAGTCCCGCTTTTGTGATTGCACTGAATTGCCATGGAATTACGGCTTTTTCACAGCAATTCAGTTATGTCACCAACCCAGACCTGCAGGCAAAGCTGCTGCCTGTTAGGTCTGGGTGCTTTTATTCATGCAGCAATTGGCTGCAATTCATGAAAGGGGTGGGGATTGGGGCAGGAAGAGCCCTGCAAAGATTGCGACTGTAGGAACGCTTTGTTTTAAGTGCTTCTACAGCTGCTAAAAAAAGACCGAGATTTATTTTTTTTTTATAACAAGCGATCCATCCAGCCAGCAAGCCATCCTCCTCCATCCAGCCAGCCAGCCATCCTCCTCCTCCAGCCAGCCATCCTCCTCCAGCCAGCCAGCCAGCCATCCTCCTCCTCCATCCAGCCAGACAGCCAGCCAGCCAGCCAGCCATCTTCCTCCATCCATCCATCCATCCATCCATCCATCCATCCATCCATCCATCCAGCCAACCAGCCAGCCAGCCTGCCATCCTCCATCCAGCCAGTCAGCCATCCTCCTCCTCCATCCAGCCAGCCAGCCATCCTCCTCCTCCATCCATCCAGGCAGCAAGCCAGCCATCCTCCTCCAGCCAGCCAGCCAGCCAGCCATCCTCCTCCTCCATCCAGCCAGCCAGCCAGCCAGCCAGCCAGCCAGCCATCCATCCATGCAGCCATCCATCCATCCATTCATGCAGCCTGTCATCCAACCAGCCAGGCATCCATCCATCAAGCCATCCATCCAGCAGCTACTCCCACCAACCAGCTAGCCACTCCAGCCAGCCATCCATCCAGCCCCCAGCCATTCATGCAGCCAGCCATCCATCAATTCATGCAGCCAGCCATCCATCCAGCCATGCATCCATTCATTCAGCCATCCATCCATCAAGCCATCCATCCAGTCATTCATCCATCCAGCTGCTACTCCCACCAACCAGCTAGCCACTCCAGCAGCCATCCGTCATACCCATAACAGCATCTCCTTCACCACTCTGATGGTGACATCATGGTAGAGGGTGTGGCCAGTGCCATATTGGCCACACCCCTATGTCCCACTTTGGCCCACTTTAAAGGTGGCAACCCTACTTTCAATAGAGTCAGTGATCCCCATAGAAATCTGTAGAGAAACCCTTTAGCTGATCTAGATGTGGCGAATCTCTAATGACAATGAGAGTAGGGCTGTGGATAGATTCATGGCGGGGGGGGGTATAAACTGCTGCTACCGTTGCTTTCAGGGTTAACTGCAAATCCCACATGTTTTCTTCCCAGGAGACTCTGTTGGGAGTAGATGTGAACAAAGGTAGTGGTAACTGAGGACAAAGACTCAAAATAGGAGTTGTTGGACCTTTATGATCTGTCTTATCAGTTAACCAACCACTCCAAGAAATGTTGTTATAATGCTATGCTTGCATCCCACAGGGCAATAGCCAATAGGTTAGTTGCATGAAGGCATGTCTGATTATTTGATGAGGGAGGGTCTTCAATGTGAATTTGGGAGTCCTTAATGCCCCATTTATGTAAGGGCTTTATCTTTAGACTACCTGTTCAAGAAGTTTATGAGAAACTGGAGGAAAAGGGTAAGGCTACCCAGTCTGTTAGGTCTTTCAGTTTTTTGTGCATAGGTAAAGCAGAAATTTCCCTGACAAGACCTGGCCTTCAAACCCCAGATAGGAGCCAACCAGTTCTGGCAAGGGGAAAAAAGGGAAGTACAGAAAAGAATGGCAAGATGAGCATATTGAGAGTCCATGGGGCCCTCTGGGTTGAGACCACTTATGTAGGAAAAATCTATGGTGGGTCTCAAATTACCCTCTTTTCTTGGGACCAGGAATAGTCAGGCACAAAACCTATGTATCCCTCCCCAAGGGCACTCTTTCTATGGCTCCTGTCTTTATGTTGTGTTACCTAGTTACATAGCACCATGTATTCTGATGGTGCCCTTCACATGCTTTCATATGAGAAAGCTGCAGTGATATTTGAAGAGCAAGTACAGTCAACATCTCTAACAATTGGATGCCACTGTACCACTGCTGCCTGGGATTAGGAAGGAAGTTGAACCAGCATTGTCTTGAAGAAAATACCCTTCAGGTCACTAAAGCATATTATATGACACTGATGCCAGACTCCTCAGATGTGGTTTAAGGAGCTAATGGGGGTTCTCCAGGTCCAAAGGACTTGGGAGTACAGGATAAGAAGAGGACCCATCAACATCAAGAGCTCATAGTAAATGGAGACATTTACAGTGAGCTAGAACATATAGCAAACCTACTGGCTGAAATATTCAACTCAGACTTTACACTTTCTCCCCCTTAACCTTCCTTCTGGAAGTACCTTCAAATATAACCATCACTGCTATCATTAGGGGACAGGTCCTTAATATTCTCTCTAAGGCCAAGAACACTGCACTAATGGGCCCAGATAATATCCCAGGCTGCCTTCTAAATAGCATGAAACATGACCTGTCACGCTCTTTGGAATTACTACTTAACTGTAGCCTTCAAATAGGCTTCATGCCTCATGAATGAAGAGCAGGAGCAGTCATCCCTTTGTATGAAGGTGGGCAATCTACAGACCCTGGAAACTACAGACATAGGAAACCTCCAAACACTGGAACTAACCCAATTTAGTTTAATCAAGTGCAGGTCATGCCTAGTCAGCCTGGTGCACTTCTTTGAGAGGGTCACCAAAACAATGGATGAGGACAAAATGGTTCATACTGCCTACCCTGATCTGACCAAGCCATTTCACACAATACCCCACTTGGGCATTGCTTAACAGGTTAGGTGCAAACCCTTATGCTACCCGGTGGATTGCTAGATGACTCACAGACAAGCCCTAAGAAGTTAGAATTGGGAAGTACACCTCTACAAAGAGGTCAGTCATAAGAAGAGTACCTCAGGAATCAGTTTTGGGACTGCTTCTTTTTGGCATTTACTTTTCTAAAGTCAAGGCCAATGTCAATGGCCTCTGGTTGACTAAATTTGCAGGTGACTGCAAATAGGAACTGTCATTGAATTGCCCACTGACACAAATGTTCTCCAGAAATTGCTGACACAAATAAACAACTGGTGTAAGAACCATGGACTAAAATTAAATGCCAAGAAATATGTAGAAGTTACCAGGGGTGGATGACTTCCCAAAGAATACTATTGTTTTGACAACACCCTTAAGAGTTGATCCAGTATTCAGGGACTTTGGGACAAATACAGACAGTAATCTAGCCTTTGACAATCATGTCTACAATAGTGAGAAAAATATTCTATGCTGTGCAACTTATAAACAAAGGTATCACATCTGGGTCCCGAAGAAGTCATTGTTCCACTGTATCTGGCATTCTTCAAAGGCCCTATCCCTGTATTCTGTCTCCTACAGGCTGTTGAGGCAAGATCTATGCCTGACATACAAGGCATTGTCAGTCCCCACTCTGATGGACTTCCTTCATATCTGCAAAACAAACAGCACCAGAATTACCCATTCTAAAGACTTGAGCCTTGCCAGTTTTATAAATAGAACCTGCTGGAGAGATAGGTGTGCACCCCAGAGACTACTCCTTCTCTGGAACAGGCTCCCCATCCATGTGAGATTTCCTCCCTAAACCAATTCAAGTGAAACTTGGACAACTAGATGGAAAACAGGAAATGATTCACTGGATTGCCACCTATGTCTCTAATGGACACAGGCAGTCTGCAAATGGGTTATTTCCCAAGCCCCTGCTTGTAAATATTAAACTTCCTAAGCCCCTGCTTACAGTTATCAAGGGTATCAGAACTTGTCAGAGATTTGAGATGCATGGTTAGGCTTAAAAAGGCCCTTGTGGTCATTAGCCTAAACACTTATGAACATACAAACCTATACTTGTTGGGTTTGGATACATGTAACAGGTTTTTGTCAGATTAACTTAGTTCTCTGAAAGAGTTATATATTTGTATGATGTTGGAAATGGATGGACAGTTTTTAGGTTTATACACAATGTTACAGATTTGGGGAAGTTGTGAGCAGGTTAGACAATATGGGAATTTCAGCCACTGTAATTCCCTGGGTCTATATTATAACATTGAAGTTCTTAAACATCGAATGTTATAATATCGAACCCCTAACACTGAAATCTGAAAACATTGAACAGTCAGAATAGCAAATGTTTTCCCAGGGAAAAACATCGCTATTCCGAGAATCATACACACAACACAAACACACACAAAAAACAGCAATCCACACGCATACACTTAAAATCCTACACCTAAACCTAAACTAAACTTTACATACACTACTAGCTATCCACTTACCTTAACCCAACCCTAACCCTAAGGTCCGTCACTATCACACACTCACCTCACCCGTGCCCGAATCCTAACTCACCTAACTCGCCCCCTAACCTACACACAACCGCACACTTATCTGACCAACGCCCTAACCCTAACTCACTTAACCTGTCCCCTAACCCTAACCTACACACAATCACACACTTACCTGAACCCGACCCGTAACGTTCCAACATATTGAACGCTGAAAACAATGAAGCCACAGCAACGGCCCACCGAATTCTTTCCCTGGGAAAGAATTTGGTGTCCTGCACCTTTGCTGTTTTCAGCGTTCGACATTACGGGTTCGATATTACAACATTCGATGTTTATAAAATTCAGTGTTATAATATAGACCCAATTCCTTTAGCGCAACACAGTGGTGGATTCTATTTGAAATGTTGGCAGCAAAACATGCTATTTTGTAGTAACATTGCTCGTTTGTTTAACAAGGTCATATGAATGCTGTTAAGGATGGAGCAGAATAGGTTAAAGTAGGCAAGAGGATAGAAGAGGCAATGTGCTTTCTTATAGAGTCTAAAAAGAAGAGCTTGGCTCTATAGAGAAAATGCAGTTTTTGTTGTAATTTTTCACTATATTTTGGATGTGTCTGTCAAATTTTAGGTTCTCATCTACTCAGATGCCTAGCAGTTTAGTATGTGTGACAAGTTCAATTTTTGTTTTGTTAGATGTGGTAAATGAGAAGGAGATTTTGTTGATTGCAAGCTGTTTTGGAGTAAATAGAATTATTTTGGATTTATTTGGGTTCAGAAATAGCTGGGCAGATGTCAGCCAGGTTACAATAGAGGAGAAAGACTCCTGGGTAAGTTCTTGTAGTTTGTTGATGCTTTTTGCGATACAGATAACTGTGGCATCATCTGCGCTCTGTACTATGGATGCAGTTTTAGAGGCTTTATATTGGTTATTATTGAACATGTTAAAAAGAGAATGGATCCCGAGATTTATCCATGGGATGTGAAGGAAGGATGAGATGTCTTTATGCCACTTGACAGCTTGAGCTCTATTTTGGAGGTAACAGTGGAAACTATGATATAGCAATGGTGTTAAGTCCTAGCTTATGACATCTGTGTAGATGAATAGAGTGATAGATTGTGTCAAAGGCACCGGGTAAATCAAGAAAGAGGGCAGACACTAGGTTTCTGTCATTCCTATTAGTGTTTACTGTATTGATGAAACTAGGTAAAGTGGCAGAGGTACTGTGGTGGGGAAGGAAGCCATGCTGAGATGAAGAAAGGAGGTTGTTTTGTGTACGGTAATGTAGGAGTTGTAAATCGATGCATTTTTCAAGTATTTTTGATAGCGGTATGGGGATGGCAATGGAACTGTAGATAGAGAGTTCAGTTCAATGCCCTTTTTTGTGGAAGGGAAGAATTTGGCTTTTCTTTTTCCAGGGGGTAGGGACATATGCTTCACTGATGGAGCAATTTATTAGAATTGAGATGGGGTACTTTATTACTTCTTCAGCTAGCAGTTTTTTATGTAAAGTAGTGAATTTGGTTGGAAGGAGAGGTTATGGTTTGTGGTGTTATTGTCTAGATGTTAGTATTAGAGGAACTTTGAAGTAGCGATGTGACTGACTTAGTGAAATCAAAGTTGAAAGCATCAGCACAGCTGATAGAGTTTATAGTGTTAAGATGGCTGAGTGGTGTGGTCAGGATTGAGCAGCTAATTTACAGAAGACCATAATGATTTAATATAACAGTCCATATGCATAAAAAGAATCTTTATTATATAAATTTAACAAATCAGATTAGAAATCATTTCATGCATTGTTACTAGTACCTTATCATAATTTAACCACCCTTCATTTTAACAGGGGGTTGATAGAAATATACTCATTCTTTTTACATATATAGACTGTTGCAGTCTTGACAGTGAGTGTACACAAGTATGGACTCCAGGTAGAAGGCATTGCAACACTCTGCAGTGATGCAGATAGCTCACCCTGCACACAGGGAGAGGAGATAGGTCCCTCACAAATGTTTACATTGCCACAATACCCATGAAGACAAAAAATACCCCAATAGATGACTCAGTAGTCATCCCCACAGATTGGTAACTACCTCGATATGAGAGGCAAATGGGTTCATGTTCAGTAGAGGAAGGCCTGAGGGTCAACTGGCATGTGAGCAATTGTGCCTAAGAAAAAAAGTTGAATTTTATATTTTTGCACACTCCACATCAATGGCTTAAGCAATAATCCTCATTTGGGTGTGTTTAATGCTGGATTTACCCACAGATGGTGTGGTTTGGTCACGAGGATGAAGCCTGAGTGAACAAACAAAACCAACTGTGGGTAAATCCAGCATTGCCTACACCCAAACATGGGTTATTACTATTATATAATGACATTATTTAAGAAAAAAAATACTTAACTTTTCTTAAATAATGTCTTTGCGTAATGCCGACGTGCTGCCCTGCCATGTTTTTCTGGTATTCTGTTTTTTTTTCCTGATGTATTGGTCATGTGTATGGGACTTGCGTTCTGACGCTTATCCAGTACATCAGTGCTTTGGGAAGGAAGTAACAGAGAAAAGAAGATCTCCTTTGCTCCTTTTTTCTTGTTTTTACTTTTTTTTTTTTAATTAAAAAGGTTTCCAACATTGCAGGGTTAGGAGAGAGGCAGAATGGAGGAAATACAAAGAAAATCAGGTACGTGTCTTTAGTTTTAAATAACATACCTGATTTTCATAGTATCTCCTCCATCCTGTTGTTCTTGTATGTCTGGAGTCCGGATTACAGATTTTGTTTTTATTAAAAAAATAAATAAAACTTATAGAATATAACAATGGAAAAAAGTCCGGGCGACTGGACCTTTTTCCGTTGGTATATTCTCGGATTTACAATGGGCACTCTATTTGGGCTGGTGAATCAGCGTGCTTGTTTTAGAATATTAATGGCCAATCATTGTATAATTTTCTAGAAACCTTACTCTGTTCTTAAGGCAATGCAAATATCAAAATTCTGAGTTGTGACTCATAAACATTATAAGCAAGAGAGAAGTGGCCATTTTTAAATATTCTCTAGCTAAGGTCTGTTTGGTTGCCAGCATTCCAGTAGTGCGCTTGTAATATGTGCTCATAATATATTTTTTTTAATTTAAGTCCTTGTTTTTTCTTATTATGTATTAATAGTTTTTTGATCTGTACCTAAAGCAGAGAGTTCTTGCTGGGATATAATAATTGTTACATGTGAAATTATTGCAGAGTACAGATCTTGCTTTCACTGTAATATTTTGCTTTCACTGTAATAATTTGCCTGTAGCTCAATCCCTTTCAGCCGTGTGCCTCTGGTGTGGTAGCTGTTAGATTATCCTACTAATCTCAGCACTGCTGTTAGGCTTAAATTACTTGGACTGTGCTGTTAGATGCTTAGAATGCCTGTACTGTAATGTACTTGATAAATTAATGCAGAATTTGAGAAGTTTAGTAGTGTATAGTATCGTCATTTAAAATGTCAATTCATGGCTGTGCATAGGTGATAGTACTTAATTTTTAGTACATTTGCTGCACAATGTTGATAGTTCTCCTGTTATATAGCTACCTGTGGACCAACTTGTAAATATTAGGCGTCTATGGTATAAATGCGACAGAAGGTTTTTGCTGCACTTGATCTCTAGCTGAAATTGATATCTGTTTCACTGTTATACTTTATCTTTGTTTTGTTAACACCATTATTATACTTTAGCAATACTAAATTCCTTTGTTTTTGTCTATTCCAGCCCCTGAATCACCCACATGTTTACTGTGAGTGTTGTAAAGAATCTAGCCACAAGTGGTTGCCTCCACTACACATATCCCAAGGAAAAGGACAAAATTGTTTTTGCAAAACCCTCATAAATTAGAAGTCTGCAATGTATGTTTTTCTTTGTATGACTTTCTTATCTTTTTTTTCTGGATAGCACACTACTGGAATCCCCCCCCTCCCTGTTTAGCAACGGCTTTTTCCTCCAACTTGTTAGGTTTATTCCACTGTTTCAGCTTCTATCCAGGACCTTGTTTCATTCAGTCACAGCCCAGTCTCCTTTCCTTCTCTTACTTTTTATTTGCTTATATAAGTTACACGTACCTGACTAAAAGGTATATTATAAATTGATTCTGGGACACTATTGCCCACAGCTCAGCTATCACTGCCTTGCTCTTTCTTTTGTACATCACTTTACCCTCTCCTATTTCACTATTTTTTTTTACCTCTTTCATCATGTGTTTTTCTCCTAACTGATTGGAACCTTAACCATGTTCTCTCGGAATTGATTGCTTCTTCCACTTTGCTTATCTTAGCCCCCACCCACCTCGACTCTCCTCTTGCTTAGCAACCTGTGTTTTAAATTCCCCAGCAACAAGCTGCACCATTTTTAAATATTCTCTAGTTAAGCTCTGCTTGGTTGCCAGCATTCTAATAGTGTACTTGTAATATGTGCTTATAATATTTTTTTTAAATGTAAGTCCTGTTTTTTTCTTATCATGTATTAATAGATGTTATGTTATCCATATCTTGCCTTCGTTCTTGCTGTTTGGGTTTGGAGTTGATCCCTGGGTCCAACTCGGCCATATACTATAGCTCAAGAGCTTTTACTGGCTCGAGGCTAGCCCCTACTCCAGCATGCCTAGTGGTAGTTACCCAGCTCTCCTTTGCCTCTTGCAGCATCAAGATTGTGGATACTGGCTCAGGCTAAGTGTTTTTCTCTTATTATATTTTTGAACAACATTTTCTAGTTTAGCTTTTCTATTTTGTTAACTGTAGTTGTCCTTCATATTTTACCTATCCCTATCCCATCTGAGTGACTTGCTTTTGTGTGGATTAACCGTTTTTCTCTCTGGCCTTTCACCTCTTCCAAACCCATTTAAATTAGAGGGTTGTTCTTCCTTTTCTTGCCTTCCCTTTAAGTTTTAAGGAGTTGCCATTTAAGTTAGAGGCTCTTAAGTGGGGAGTTCACCATTAAACTTAGAGGCTCTCCACCCTTCTCTGTTTTCCTGTCTGTTTAAAAAAAAAAAAAAAAAAAGATATTTTTGTCTGTTATTGCATAGTTTTCTTATTAGTAGTCTATAGCCTTATACATAGTGCTGTTCTTTATTATGTCCAAGGATACTGCCAAGGATTCAAAACCTTCAGATTTCAAAAAGTGCGACTCGTGCTGCCAAAAGATGTCCCTTATGGACGGACACATGAGTTTCATATATTGTTTAGGACATGTTCACCTGCAGGATTCGTGCTCTATCTGCCATGCTTTTAGTTCACAAGTCCTGCAGGAGAGAAGAAACAAGTTAATCTTGAGAGGTTTATTGAAGAGCCCCTTTGATGCTGCTATGGAGGGGACTCAGCCAGCAAAAAAATTGGACAAAGTCAAGCCTTCATCCTCTTCAGCCCTGAGTTCATTCCCATCTAAGGACAAGGGCAAGCCACAAGTTAAGTTAGACCTGACTTTCAGTTCCGACAAGGCATCTTCACCTATGGCTCCATCTGTGTTTTCAGAGCCAGTAAGGTCCCATAAGCATTCCAGGTCTCCTGCCTTGGAACCGGTATGGTCTGCCCCACAGTCTCCATTATTACAATCTGTAGCGGGCAGTCACCAGTCTTCAATCTGTTCCTCTGGGTCATCCAGGAGCCTCTCTGGTGATGATGATGTGGAGAGGGTGGTAAAAAGACTTCTTAGGACACAAGCATTATCCAAAATACCTTCTGGCCCATCCCAGATGGAAATGGTGCCATCAGCCCAAACCACACCTGTCTCAGTTCCTCCTCCGACTCCTCTGAATTCGGAGCCAGAGTGTTTGGAAGTCATAATGGTGGAACTGTCAGTTCCAGTAACCTCCTCTAGTCTTAAGGTTCCGACTACTGCTCTAATCTCCTCGATTCCCCCTTTTACTGAGGGATCTGGGAGCTGATGCTCCCTTGTCTGCTCAGAGTGGGGAGTGACATTGGACCCTTATCCAACCCTACTCTCCCTCTCGGAGCTTTGGCACAGGTCAACTCAGCTCTTACATTGGACTCAGAGCCATCGCCCTTGGTTTGGAGGAAGTCTCCTGCTTCTTCAGAGCTGGAGGTCCTTTCAGGTCGGGACCGTGATGCCTTTGAGGTGATGAGGAACATGCTGTCTGATGAGACAGCTCCACCCTCGGCTCCATTGGATCCTTTGCCTTCAGTACTCAAGTCCACCTCCAAACCTCCCCTCTGCCCCAAGTGTAGGGAACCCATGCTCTAGAATGCCCCATTGGGTGAACCCACCTTATCCGAAACCTCCCCTGAGCATCCCTCAGAGGAGGTCCCTCAGAAGAGGACTTGGAAGAGGAAGCATGTGGACTCCCCTGGGTCCTTGACATCAGATACAGACTTGGATGACTCATAAGGGTCCCCACGATCCCCCTCTGAAGATGTCTCCTTTTCAGACACATTAGAAATCCTTAGGCAGAGGCATGACTAGAAGTCCCTTGTCCCTTCTGAAGATGAGCCAGTGTACCTGGATGCATTCGGTTCCCAACCCTCCACCTCTTGGGTATCTCCTCCCTTCGACCCACTATTGCATGTAGTGAGTCAGAAGGCTTGGAGCTCCCCAGATATGATGGAACCAGTTTTGCAGAGGCCCAATAAATTCATTACAGCCCCTGAAGACAGGCTCTTCTTATCTAAAGGTGTTCCCATTGATGCTATGATGGTGGCAGCAGTCACCAAGAATGAATTAGCGGAAACTTCTTCATCTGTCCATCCGCCGAATAAAGAGACTCATACGATGGACAGATATGGGAAACATATGTTTTCTTCAGCCACCTTTACACTCAAGTCACTGACCGATTTGTCCCACTTTACAAGGCTTCAAAGGGATCTCCTCAATGAGTTAGGAGATACCTTACAGGATCCTACAGCTGTGGGAGCCTCAGACAAGGTGGCTTCTCAGCTTGTGACCTTGACTTCAGTAGTTAACTCCTCCATGCAGCTCATTTCTTATGCAGCTGATGGGGTGAGCAGTGTGGCAGGCACAAGGGTAGCCTTACACTGACACTCCTGGATGCACTTTTGTCATTTTGCGGAGCCCTTCAAATCTTCCCTTATCAATGCCCTCTTTGATGGCTTGTCCCTGTTTGGGCCTCAGATAAAAGAGACTCTCACCAGGTGTGAACAGGATGGCAAAACTCTCTCTGCCATGGGAGTACATTTTTCTGCTTCATCTAGGCCCTATCCTAAAGGCCAGAAGAGTAGAAAAATTTGGTTCCAGAAGTGCCAGGGAGCTTCGCCTGATGCACATGGAAATGTTTTCCCCCAGTTGCAGAGGAGGAAATAACAATGGAAAATGCTGACCTCGCAGCAGGGGGGGGTGGGGTCCACAGAATCAGGACAACAGAAATACCTTCTCTGGTAGGCCCTTCCAGCACTCCTGAAGGGAGACCCAACTGTCCAACTCTGGAGACAGCCTGGGGGAGATTATCCTTGTACCCAAAAGCCTGGCATACAGTCACAGAAGATACATGACTACTATCCATAATATCCAGGGTTACAATATCCCCTTCTCCCAACTTTCCCTGTTAAAAAGACAATACTCCATCCCAGATGTTCCACCCAGTCTTCGGGATCAAGCAAACCTAGAGATTCAAAAGTAACTAAGAAAAAGAGTCATCCAGGAAGTCCCCGGAGACCAAATCAGATCCAGAACTTACTCAAGGTTCTTTTTCATTCCAAAGAAAACAAGGGACTGGAGACACATTTTGGATCTCAGCAGACTGAACAAGTCAGTCAAGAAAACAAAGTTCCGGATGGTAACACTGCAGTCCATTCTTCCCTTTCTGGAATAGGACAATTGAATGTGCTCTATTGATCTCCAGGATGCTTACTACCACATGAAAATGGACAGATGGTCAAGGAGATATCTAAGCTTTTGGCTGGAAGCCAGTCACTATCAGTTCAGGGCTCTGCCTTTTGGTCTCACCACAGCCCACAGGGTGTTCAAATGTATGGTAGTAGTTGCGGCTCACTTGAGGCATCAAGGATTCCGGGTGTTTCCATATCTAGATGACTGGCTCCTTGCTCCCACCACTGAGCATCAACTAATCAGGGCAAGGGAATCCACAATCCACTCTTGTTCTCAACTTGGGATCACCATAAACTACGAAATATCTGCCAAGTTGCCTTGTCATTATATTACCTTTATAGTGGCAGATTTAGACACAAGGGCCATGGTAGCAAAGCTGCCTCAAGAAAGAGTATTAACGATATATCAGCAAGTTGTCATGCTGTTTACACAAAAGAGAATTTAAGCAAGATTTGTCCTCAAGGTCCTGGGTTCTATGGAGGTGAGAATCACTCTGGTGCCTATGGCTTGCATCCACATGAGAATTCTACAGTGGCTTTAATTTGCACAATGGTCATTCCAGGATTTAACCATGTCACATCAGATTCTGATCACAGAATCCTGCAAAAGGGACCTGGAGTGGTGGCTTCACTCCCTCATGGTGACAATAGACAGGCCATTTCTACCCCTCCAACCTGTAGCCACAGTGACTACGGATGCTTCCCAGATAGGGTGGGAGGGCATTATCTGGTGCAGACTGTTCAAGGGACTTGGCAGGAACATGAGTACCACTTGCACATCGATGTCCTGGAGATGAGAGCGGTGCTCCTTGCATTGCAAGCACTTCAGGTCTCTCTACCTACAGGGACTATAGCAAGTCAGACTAGTATGGTATATCAGCAAACAGGGTGAAACCAGGTGTTGCCCCTTGTGTCGAGAGGCTCCATGAGTTTGGCAATGAGCGATGTCTTACCAACACTTTCTGGTTTCTATGCACATTCCGGGGAAATACAGCATGATAGTGGACAAGCTAAGCCAGGCTATCCTGATGCGCTATGAGTGGTCCCTGAAGTAGGAAGTTGCGGACTTGATTTTTTGCAAATGGGGCCAGCCATGCTGCGATCTGTTTGCCACCCCCCTCAACAACAAATGCAGCACTTACTTTGCCCTAGTCCCACCACCGGGACAGTCACCCAGGGATGCATTTGTTCACGATTGGCCCCTGGGACTGCTTTATGCCTTTCCACCTTTTCCCCTGATCCCCAAGGTTCTTCAGAAAGCACAGTCATTTGGTTGTAAGTTAATCCTCATTGCCCCTTATTGGCCTCGGCAGATATGGTTCCCATTCCTTTGGCCTCACCTGCAAGGGGAACCTTGGATCCTGGACATAGTGCCAGATCTTTTGAGGCATCAGTCGAGGGCTCTCCATCCTTCTATTCAAACTCTCAAGCTCACAGCTTGGTTTCTCCACTTCTGGTCTTAGCCAGGCTTCCCATGTTTCTCCAGTAGTTCAACACATTTTGATTTCCTCCCATAAGCCCAGTACTAGGAGACTTTATGCTAGTAAATTGAAGAGGTTCTCTTGTTGGGCAGGCAAAAATCAGGTTGATCCCTTCACTGCTCCCATTTCAAAGATTCTTGAATTTCTTGCTGAAACCTTTGACCAAGGAGCAGCTGCAGCTACTATATGAGTTCAGTTAGCTGCCATTTCTAATTTCCATATGGGAGAAATGGGTGCTGATATCATGTCCTATAGGTTATGCAAGGTATACCTAAAAGATACTACTCTATTAAAACCTCCAATAAGAGAATCCCCCCCCCCCCCTGGAATCTAAATTTAGTTTTAAATGTTCTGATTCTTTCTCCCTTCAAACCATCTGCTTCTTGCCTGCTCAAATTTCTGACTTGGAAGACCCTTTTCTTGGTTGCAATTACCTCAGCTAGAAGGGTTTCAGAATTACAGGCCTTATCCATCCCCCATACTTGATTTTCCATAAAGATTGGGTTTCTCTCAGAATCAACCCCTCCTTCTTACCCAATGTATGTTCTGACTACAATTTGAATCAATCCATAAAGCTTCCTGTGTTCTTCCCCAATCATGGCAACAAGGCAGAGTATAAGGTTCATCAACTGGATGTTCATAGACAGTTACATTTCTATTTACACAGGACCATGGACTTTAGAAAATCTGACCAATTGTTTATATCCTTTGTGGACAATAAAAGGGGATGTGCAGTCTCAAAGGTGACTTTATCAAAGTGGCTTTCAGACACTATAAAACATGTGTACGAGTTGCGTAAACAAAAACTTCCAGGGAAAAATTAAAGCACACGCAACAAGGGCCTTATCTACCTCTATTGCCTTTCAAGACAGATTGCCTTTGGATTCGATCTGTGCAGTAGCTACATGGGCTAATCCTCATACCTTTATCACTCATTACAAAGTAGATGTGGTGTCCCAGAACAGGGCATCCTTTTTTTCCACGGTCCTGAAGAGTTTTTTCCAGTGAGCCACCCAAGAATCAGGTGCTGGGGATGTTGTCTCAAACAATAAGAATGAAGATGAGATATGGATAACATAACATAAAGAAGTTATGTACTCCCCATAACGTTCCATGTTTGTTGTCTTTGATCTTGCCTTCCTTCTTGCGTCCCACCATCCCTCCCCCTCCTGGAGAATCGAGAGGAATCCCTTGTTTTATTGGTTATACCAGCTGGGTTTCCTTTATACCATAACTTATGGTTAGTCTCAGTCTACTACTACCACTATTGTGGTGGGGTCACACCTTTATATGTAGGTGTCATCGGATATGTAAAGTAGAGTATATCTCTTATCTATTTGTATGGTCTAGTGTTGGGTTATCACAAACGAGATCTGGGTAACTACTGCTAGGCATGCTGGGATAGGGGCTAGCCTTGAGCCAGTAAAAGCTCTCGAGCTATACTATATGGTCGAGTCGGAGCCGAGAATCGGCTCCGAACCCAAACAGCAAGAATGATGGCGAGATCAAAGACAACAAACATGGAATGTTATGGTGAGTTCATAACTTCTTTTTTTTCATCTTTACCTATGACAAGAGTGTTCTTGCTAGGATATAATAATTGTTACATGTGAAATTCTTGCCAAGTACAGACCTTGCTTTCACTGTAATACTTTGCCTGTAGCTGAATCCCTAATGTAACTGGAACATAAGCTTAGCGGTACCATTATGTTGTGCTGATTTTTATTTTATTTAGCCTTTCTGCTGTGTGCCTAAGGTGCAGTAGCTGTAAGTTTATGATACTAATCTTGGCACTGCTGTTAGCCTTAAATTACTTGGCCTGTGCTGTTAGGTGTTTGGAATGCCTGCACTGTAATATACTTGATAAATTAATGCAAAATTTGAATAGTCTAGTAGCGTATAGTGTCTTCATTTAAAAATATCAGTTCATGGCTGTGCATAGGTGCTAGTACTAAATTTTAGGACATTTGCAATATCAGTGTTGATAGTTCTCCTGTCATATAGCTACCTGGGGGCAAACTTGTAAATATTAGGAGTCTGTGGTATAAATGCGACAGAAGGTTTTTGCTGCACATGGTCTCTAGCTGAAATTTATATCTGCTTTACTGCTATAATTTATTCTATATTTCTTTTATTAACACCACTATTATACTTTAGCGATACTAAATTCCTGTGTTTTGTTCAATTCCAGCCCCTGAATCACCCACACTTTTATTGTGAGTGCCACAAAGTACCTATCTGCAAGTGGTTGCCTCCACTGCGCATCTCCCAAGGAAAAAGGCAGAATTGTTTTTGCAAAACCCTCATAAATTGGATCTGCAGTGTATGTTTAACTTTTTATGACTTACTTCCCTTCTATTATTGTAGAATACACTGGCTTATCTGTTTTTTTTCTGGACAGCACACTACTGGAACCCCCCCCCCTCATTCAGCAACTGCTTTTTTCCCCTAACCTGTTAGGTTTATTCCACTGTTCCAGCTGCTATTCAGGATCTTGCTTCCCTTAATTACAACCCAGTCCCCATTCCTTCCCTTACTTTTTTTTTCATTTCTCCTATATAATCTGTTAAGGACTGCAATATCCTACTGAAACAGGCTAGAATTAACTTGTGCACATACCTGACTGAAAGGTGTATTGAAGATAGTTTTTGGGACATTATCATCTGCAGCTCAGCCACTCCCCTACCCTGCCCCCATTCCCACACATCCCTGACACTCATACATTTATTTTTTAACTTTTCCATCCCCACTCCCAAAAGACAACTAATTAGACTACCCAGCCAATACGTGTACTCAGGCAATAGTAGCAACATAAAAATTAAAAAAAAAAAAAAAAACTACCAGTCAGTATCCAAAAAACTTTTATTACCTCTAATGTCTTGGCTAACAAAGCCTTCTTAAAACAGTCACCTGCCTTAAATACCCTACCTAATAAAAATACTAGTTACATAACTAACTAATTAAATAAGACCTTTCCAGTTACACTCTAAATTAAACACATTTGAAACCAGAGATTTAAACTTAAGTGCATATACAGATTTTTTGTAGAACAATTTAGTTTTATATGGACACCATCATATTGGTCAACATTAACTTGTTCTAAAATTGTTCCCTGTAGACTTTCCACTTCAGCTTTATGAATATTTTTAAAATGTTCAGCTATGGAGTTTTCCTATTTGCCTTTAATTATATCATGTATAAGCTCCAAAAGTCTGACCTTAAAAGGTTTCTTGCTTTCTCCTATATAAAATTTATGGCAGGGACAGTTTAGGGCATATATAATTCCCTGAGTTTCACATCCAAAATGTTCCTGTACCACAAATCTAGTTCTGTTATTTTTTGAAAAGCTTCTAACTACATATTTACAACCTTAACATTTCCCCCAGCATATTGTTCTTTTCATTGTCACTGCCTTAAGGATTTCACTCAAGGAGCAACAAATCCACCATGAACTAAAAAATCTCTACTACGTTTCCCTCTTTTGTAAGAAATGATAGGGGACAGGTACCAAACGAAAAAAAACAACAAAATCAAACGCCACTGCAACCTTGTTCCAAACAGTCAAGAAGCCTGAACGCAAGTTTATTAGATCAAAAGCAAGCGTTTTTGCCACAAGACACTTGTAGCTTCATCAGAGAAAAGAAACATTCAAACCTTGAAAACGCATGTCTTAAATAACATTGAGCAGGAAGTGACATAACACATTATCAAATTAAAATGAACCAGCGCACCATCAATAAAATAAAGCAATACTCACATCTCTAACTGGAACAATACAATGTAAACCCACTTCAAACCAAAACCTAGAAGATTATAAACATAAATATTAAAGTATAAATAAAAACCTCCTGATAATATACTTTCTTTTACATAAAAAATTATTGCCTATACAGAAAACAGTTTTAAAAGGGGTTTTAAAAACAACCCACAAGCAATTCCACTTAACATAACTCATTAAACATCACATAACCAAGTTTAAAAAGCATAGCAAAGTAGTGTAAAAAGTATAAAAAAATATATATATACATGTAATATGAAATTACTACCTCAGAAGTACAAGGGACAAGATATGTGTATGTTATATCAGAGGAAATAATTACCAACTGATATGAAAATACCACCAACAAATAAGTTAGAGGCAGAGGTTACACAGGGAAAAATAAGCAAATTATCTTAAGAAATGATAGGGGCCCAATATCCCCAGTCAGAAACATCTCTAAGGGACCTCAAGTAACACCAATGGAATTTAACCTATTCCACTAACTTAGAACTAAAAACACTGTATGTAGTAACAAAATACCATCCTTTTCTTCTTCTTCTTCTTTCAGCTTTTCCTGGTTAGGGGTCGCCACAGCAGATCATCTGTCCGCTCATGATTGGCAGTGGAGTTTTACAGTGTTGAGTTGCCAGCCCAGCGCCCAACCTTCCACAGAAGGTACACATACACACACACACACACACACACACACACACACACACACACACACACACACACACACACACACACACACACACACACACATACACACACACACACACACACACACACCTAGGGCCAATTTAGAGTGTCCAATCCACCTACTGCATGTCTTTGGGATGTGGGAGGAAACCAGAGCACCTGGAGGAAACCCACACGACCACAGGGAGGACATGCAGACTCCGCACAGAAGGCACCTCAGCCGAGAATTGAACTGGAGAACCTCTTGCTGTGAGGAGGCAACACTAATCGCTGCACCACCATGGCCGAACCCATCCTTTTCTTATTATTTTGTAAAATTCTTGTATTCGTAAATGGCACTCTATTACTTTGATGCCCATCTATTGTTCCCCTACAAACATATTAACACATACCTATAAAACGTCTCTATTATATCTTCTATCAATAAACATCCTTAATGTTAGATCTCTTTCCATCTTAAAATCTACCTCATTGTTACAAAGTCAATGTATTCTCAAAAATTTACCATATGGTAAAGCTTTTAAAGTGTGGGGGAATGACAAAAAAAAAAAAAAACAGACCTAAAGAAGCTAGAACAATGTTAAAATAAAATTGCCAAATTTACCTCTGACTCCCCAAATCATATACATCACTGTGACATATTGAATAAACTGTCTTGGCTAGAACTTCCACAACTTCTTTTGTACAATCAGCTAACCTTGGCTCACAATATATTCCCCAGGATTCAGCAAGCTCTGCACGGTGTGCAGGAATAGTGCAAGAGCTGCTGCACACAATATGGCCAATGAGCGATCCAGGAATGAGCTCCTGGGATGTGTACTAGCACTCCTACACTATTCCTGCATGGACACAGCTACTGTATGCTAATTACCCCATTTGCAGGTGAAAAACATGCAAATGAGGTGAATTAGTGATCCAGGAAGCAGGCAGGCATCTGTGCAGGAATAGTGTAACCTGCAGAAATGTATTCGTCTACTAACCGAATAGATTTCTGCAAATTACAAAATGGAGGCATGACAGCTCCAAAGAAAGCATGTATTCAATGTAGTAGGCATGCCAATGGCTAAATATATGGCCATTAACATGGTAAATAGATGCAAAATTATAAAAAATAACTTTTATATTTTTTGGTCGATTTTGGCCGTTTAAGCATAGGGTAGCAGTGCACAAATGGGATCGGCCCAAAAATAACAAAAAAAGTTGGAAATAAGTTTTTAAACCAAAATCAGCATTCTGCCATAATAGTCAATGGCATGCATAAGACAACAATAGCATGGAATAGTGGTTGCTGAGGGAGAAAGCTAAGTGTCAGTTTTGAAACCATGCATTAGTAGTCAGTTTTATGCAAATGAGGGGACTGATACTGAATCACAAAATGTGAAGTAGTTCTATCTTGCCGTTCATTTTAACTGATGGGTTCGGAGCCAATCCTCGGCTCTGACTTGGCCAACTGCAAAAGCTCGATGTCTTCAACCACCTAAAGGCCAACTCCCTATCCCATGATGCACCTTGATCTTCTCCCAGATCTCGTTTGCCGCTGCAACTTGATCAGACTTTCACCAGTTCTGGCCAGTGAATGTTATTGCTTTTTTCTTGTTAAAAACTTACTACATAGCTGAAATTAGAAATTTTTATAAGTTTCCTTTCTTTATAATAGTTAGCCTTTCTATAAGTGTATTCCTGATATTTGCTAGTTTTTCCTAGGTAGTTTAAATAAATTAGATAAGTGGCTGCTCTTTAGTGCTTTAGTTCTCCCTATCACTTACATAGTTATGTGGTGTTAGTCAGAGCCCTTTTAATTACAGGGCATTGTGCAGTTTTGGTAATTTGCTAGTTATGTAGAGACTTTAAATAACTTAGATAAGTGGCCGTGTTTTAGGCCTTAAGCTTTCCTTATCTTATATTTCTTCTCGCATAGTTGTGTGGTGTTAGTTAGAGCCCTTTTTATTTACAGAGCAACTATATTGATATTTAGCTTACCTGCTTGAAGATCTTGCATTATTAGGTATAATGCTGTTTATATATATATATATATATATATATATATATATATATATATATATATATATATATATATAGAGAGAGAGAGAGAGTTTTTTTTCTCTGTTGTCTGATAGGATGTCTCATCTAGAGAAAGAGAAATCCAAGTCTGAATTTAAAAAATGCCCAAGATGTGGGCAAAAGATGTTCATCACCGATGAACATACCGACTGTGTGTATTGTTTGGGTGAGGTACACCTACAAGAAAGTTGTTCAATATGCCACTCTTTTAGTGCTAGACTGTTGCATGAGAGAAAGAGAAAACTTATGGATAGAGGTCTTTTAAAATCCTCCTTCCAAGAGGCACTAGATAAGCATGACAAACCCTTTAAGACATCTAATACTTCTTCGGAGCCAAGAAAAAGTCCATCGACTCCAAAAGCTGGATTGAGTAAAGCTTCAACATCAGCTCCACAGCCAATGGAGCTGACTGTTTTTTGTTAGGAGCCGGTCCTTGACATTGGAGCCAGTATCTCCTATACTGAAATCCCAAATCTTACAGTCCATGACTTCATCCGCACATTCTTCTCAGGCCTCAAGTAGACTCTCCAATTTGGTTTTGGACCATGTGGTGAAGAGGCTTTTCTAGATACCGGCACTTGCAAAAATGTTATTGGCTCTGAGCTCCTGGGACTTCAGAGCTGACACAAGTTCCCCCCACCATCTTCTGTTCCTCCTCAGATCTGCCTCAAAATTTTGGAGCTGGAGAGCTTGGAAATGATGATCATGGAGCCCTCAGGGCCAACACCTACCTTAGGTTTCTTGGCCCCGACTGCCCTGATATCTTCGGTGCCGACCGAGGGATCTTGGAGTCGATGCTCACCGGTCAGGTCTAGGGAGGATAGTTGGACCAACTTGTCGGTTCCAACTTTGCCTCTCAGGGCTTCGGCCCGGACCTTGGGCTTGGAGCCCTCTGTTCTGGTGCGGGAGAGTCCCTTGTATCCTCTGATCCGGGGGATTCCTCTCATCGGGACTGAGCAGCCTGCGAGGACATGAGAAGGGTATTGTCCATGCCATCAGCAACACTGTCAGTACCAGAAGCTTCCTCCCTTAAGGCACCAGTGTCTAGCTCTACAACGCACACTCTATTAAAGTGTAGAGAACCTGAGCCTCAGGAAACCCCATTGGGCAAACCATGCTCTTCCGAGACCTCTCCAGAAGCTCCCACTGAAAAGGTTCGCAGGAAGTGACTTTGCAAGAAGAAGCATCTGGACTGCCCATAGGATTCTGTCAGTTTGAATACTGACTTAGATGAGTCAGAAGAGTCCCCACGGTCCCCCTCAGAAGATATCTCATTTGCAGATATCCTAGAAATCCTTAAAGAGAGGGCTTGTTGGAAATCCCTTAACCCTACTGATGATGACTCAGTCCTCCTAAAGGCTTTTGGGTCTCAGCCCTCCACCTCTTGGGTGTCTCCACCCTTCAATGAGTTGATTGACTTACTCTCTTGGAGGGCATGGGAGTCCCTGGATACCACAGAGCCTGTTCCCAGGAGGCCTAATAAATGTATATCCTGTCCTCAAGACAAAACCTTTCAAACTAAACTTCTACATCTGTTCATCCTCCTAATAGAGAGTCCAGGATTATGAACAGGTATGGGAAGCATATGATTAGTTCAACAGCTTATGACCTTCGATCACTGAACTATCTCACACATTTCACTAGGTTGCAAAGGGATCTCCTGAAGGAACTAGAAGATACCCTGCATGGTTCAGTAGCTGTGGGGGTTTCAGACAAGGTCATTTCCCAGCTCTCTACTTTTAATTCTGTTGTGAACGCTTCCATGTGTCTGGTCTCATATGCAGCTGATGGAATGAGCAGAGCAGCGGGTACAGGAATGGCCCTTAGGAGACATTCCTGGATGCACATATATTCCTTTGTGGAACCCTTTAAGTCTTCCTTTATTAACATCCCCTTTGACGGCTCATCCCTTTTTGGAAAGTAAGGAAACACTTACCAGTGAAAAAGATGGAAAGATCTTGTCTGCATCAGAGTACATTTTTTTACCCTGATTAGACCCTACCCCACAGGGAGGGGAGGTGGAAAGATGTGGTTCTGTAAATCTTAAGGATCTTTCCAGGACACTTGTGGCAAAACCCCCTCTAGAGGCAGAAGAAGGGGAAATAATTGAAGATGCCATCAACATGGCAGAGGGGGGCCCACAGAATCAGGGCAACAGAGATCAGTTCTTTGGGAAGTCCTATCAGTACTCCTGAGGGGAGGCCCAATTATCCATCTCTGGAGGCAGTCGGGGGATGCCTTTCTTTGTACCCAGACACCTGGCTAAAAATAACAAAAGACAGCTGGGTACAAAGTATCATATCCAGAGAATGGTCGGAAGCAGGTCCACAAAGTAGGTGTACGGAAATCTGTCAGCTCACAATAAGGCACCAGGCTCGAAAGATACTAATAACTAGAAATTTATTACAAAGCTTTGTAATAAATTTCTAGTTATTAGTATCTTTCGAGCCTGGTGCCTTATTGTGAGCTGACAGATTTCCGTACACCTACTTTGTGGACCTGCTTCCGACCATTTTTTGGATTATTGGTCTTTTCTGTAGAGCTTTTGGTGTTTGGTATCATATCCAGAGGATACTCATTTTCCTTTTCCATACCACCCCCTCTTGTGAAAAATATCCTAGATGTTCAACCCAGTCACAGTGAACAAGCAGCCATAGAGGTCCAAAGGTTGCTAAAAAAAAGTCATCCAACCAGTCCCAGCAGACCAAAGAGGATTCAGAACTTACTAAAGGTTCTTTTTAGTGTCAAAGAAAACAGTGGACTGGAGACCTATTCTAGACCTCAGCAGACTAAACAAGTCAGTAAAAAAGACAAAGTTTCGGATGGTCATGCTACAGTCAATACTACCCTTTTTGGATAAAGACAATTGGATGTGCTCGACAGATCTCCAGGATGTGTACTATCACATAAAAATGGACAGGCCATCCAGAGATCATCTATGCTTCTGGCTGGAAGCCAGTCATTACCAATTTCACACTCCGCCCTTTGGTCTCACTACAGCCCCCAGAGTATTCACCAAATGCATGGCAGTAGTCACGGCTCACCTGAGATATTTGGGATTCCAGGTGTTTCCATAGCTAGATGACTGGCTCCTCACTACCACCACCAGGCATCAACTCATACATGCAAGGGACACAACCTTAAATTTCTGCAATCAATTGGGGATTACCATAAACTCAAAAAAATCTGCCTTGTTGCCATTTCAACAGACTGTTTTTATAGGAGCAGAACTAAATACAATCACAATAACCTTAACCTTCCTCCAGAAAGAGTTTATCTTTTACGAAAACAAATCCTAGACCTGCTTCCAAAGACAAAAGCCCCAGTCTCAATGGTACTCAAATTGCTAGGAATGATGACAGTGATCATAGCCATTCTTCTGGGTCAGATGCACATGAGAGTACTACAGTGGCTCCTGTGCACTCAATGGTCCTTTCAGGAACTTCCAATGTCACACAAAATCATAATAATGAATACGTGAAAGAAGAGCCTTCAGTGGTGGCTGGCATTCCAACAAGTAACTCTAGGCCATCCATTTGTTCTACCCACTCCTATAGCCACGATGACCATGGATGCTTCCTTGATAGGATGGCAGGGGCATTATCAGGAGAAGAACAACCCAGGGCACATGGAAGAAGCATGAGCCTCATCTGCATATAAATGTCCTGGAGATGAGAGTGATACTCGTAGTGTTTCAGTCCTTTCAAGACTCTCTCCCTCTGGGAACAATTGCAATTCATACTGACAATATGTCAGTGGTCTGGAACATAAATAAACAAGGAGGTACCAAATCTTATTCCCTGTGTCGTGAGGTCCTGACAGTATGGCAGTCGGCAACCTCCATCCAGCACAGCACTTTCTGATAGCAATGTACATCCTGGGGAAATCCAATGTGATACCAGAAAAACTAAGCAGGGCAATTGTCTTGCCTCAGGAGTGGTCCCTAAAGAAACAAGTAGTGGAAAGCATCTTCCACAGGTGAGGCCAACCTTGCTGTAATCTCTTTGCAATTCCAACGAACAAAAAATGTAGCAGCTACTTTGCCCTAATCCTCCCACTGGGGGATGCCCCGAAGGATGCATTGGTGCACAATTGGCCCCTGGGTCTCCTTTATGCCTTTCCCCTTTCCCTCTAATACCCAAAGTATTACAGAAAGCAAAGACACTGGGAAGGACCATAATCTTAATAGCCCCTTACCGGCCTCATCAGATTTGTTTTCCTTTCCTTCAGCCTCATCTATTGGAAGAGCCTTGGATCCTGGACCCAGTTCCAGATCTTCTGACCCTTTCAACTGGGGCTCTTCATCCTTCTCTTCACTCCCTCAAACTGACAGCTTGGCTGATCCAATTCCAAACATAGCCAAGATTTACAACCTCTCAGCTGAAGCCCAACATATTTTAACATCCTCTCATAAATCATCTACCATAAAATGATATCTTAGCAAATGGAAGAGATTTTCTATATGGGCATGTCAGAATGATATTTATCCATACCTAGCTTCAATTTCATCTATTCTGGATTTTCTGACTAAACTTTTCAATGAAGGAGCCACTGCAGCTACTGTTAGGGTTCAATTAGCAGCAATCTCAAACTTTCATCTTGGTGTCCAGGGTTCTAATGTCATGTTGCATCGACTCTCTAAAGCCTTTCTCAAGGCTACCATCCATTTGAGACCAGCCGTCAAAACTCCAGCCATGCCATAGAATCTAAATTTTGTTCTTTCCTGAATTATATTACCTCCTTTTGAACCAGCTTCATCCTGTGATTTGAAATATCTCTCATGGAAGATCATATTTCTAATAGCTATCACTTCTGCTCAGAGGATTACTGAGTTACAGGCCTTGACCATCAAACCTCCTTATCTGAATTTCCATAATGACAGAGTCTTGCTCAGAATTAATCCATCACATTTACCCAAAGTTTGTTCAGAGACAAATCTCAAGCAATCTATTGAATTGCCCATTTTCTTCCCTAAATACACAAACAAGATGGAATTCATGCTGCACAAACTTGATGGTCATAGGCAACTCCAGTTTTATTTGGACAGGACCAAACAATTCACAAAAACAGAACAGTTCTTTGTCTCCTTTTTAGAATCAAAAAAGGTGCTCCAGTGACAAAAGTCACCTTGTCAAGATGGTTATCAGATTGTATTTCTTTCACTTACAGTTCAGTGAATGCTCCATTACAAGAAAAAAAAAGTCCCACTCTACTAGAGCTGTATCTACCTCATCAGCCTTCTCTGCTAAGTTACCATTAAATACTATTTGTGCAGTAGTCACCAGGTCAAGGCCTCATACCTTCATCACTCTTTACAAGGTAGACAAGGCCTCCAGGGACAGGGCTTCCTTTGGTTCCACTGTTCTGAAGAACATTCTCCCATGAGCCACCCAAGAAAGATGGTGCTTGGGATGCTACCCATCAGTAAGAATGAACGGCGAGATAGAACAACTTTACATAAAAAAGTTATGTACTCACCATAATGTTCCATGTGAGTTGTTCATCTCGTCTTCATTCTTACATCCCACCCTCCAACCCCCATCCAGTCTACTTGAGGTCCGGGACCTCTCTTATTTGTGGATATTGTCTCTTATCCAGTTCTTAAAGTGGCATATTAATAGTCATGGGTAGCCAGTTGGCAGCAAACAATATCTGAGGGAAGATCAAAGTGCATTGTGGGATAGGGAGTTGGCCTCGAGCTGAATGAAGACCTCAAGCTTTTGCAGTTGGCCGAGTTGAAGCCGTGGATCATCTCCAAACCCATCAATAAGAATGAAGGTGAGATGAGCAGCTCACATGGAATGTTATGATGAGTACATAACTTTTTTTTCCCCTCAGTGTTAGCTTGCACCCAACCGTGTAGGTGCAGCAACACCATGGTATAAGCATAAGAGGTAGATGACCTCATAAGGGGGAGTGTCATGCATGCTGTAAGCTTATTGGAGCTCTGTGGCCAGTGTTTTCCCTTAGCTAAGCACAGCTAAGGAATGGGGATATGTCTGAGGCCGCCTAGGAGTGTTTACATTGCCTAAACGGGTGTGCGCACCATGCACCAGATTTTAAACAAACAAAAAAAAAAAACAGGAAATAGCAGCTCTGTTTACATCTGAGCACTGGGTATGCACGGCACACCTCAGCGCTTAAACGGGAAGGTAATGGGAAGGGAAAACAGCAGTAGCAAGACAATCAAGGAGAACTAGCATAGCATAGCAGGTGAAATGTGTAAACCGAAACAGTGGTCTGAGTGCCCAAAATTAAAACTAGTAAACCTGAAATAAGGCACACATGGAGATCAGCAAGCAGATAACTTCTTTTTTTCTATTGTGCTGCTGTGTTTGTTTGCTGTGCTGTTGTGATTTCATTTGCTGTGGATTTATTTGTGCTTGTGCCCATTAAAGAAGTTGTCTGCTTGCTGAGCTCTGTGTCTGCCTTATTTCAGGTTTGCCAGGTGAAATGTATCAGAATCAGCCAATTACACAGGCAGCAGCCCAGCCCAGCCCAGTACACTATTATAACCTATGCAAACACCTTTCACTCTGTTTTTTCCCACAAACTCTACACCACCGGTACACAGATGGGGAAATTTTACTTGACAAAACTAACAAAATGATAGGGGTTGCTGTCACTCTCATACATCAATATGTGGAAGAGGCTGAGGGTAGTGAGGATGAGAATGCTGATGACCAACCCATGGTAAGGAGAAGGAGAAGAGTGTACAGACCCAGGGTAACCTACCAGGGTCTACATGAGCTGGAGATAGTGGAGCACTATAGGGTGAACAGGGACATCCTACAGCAAATTTTTGAGCTGTTCCGGTCACACCTCACACACAGAACCAACAGAGGGGAACCCATCCCAGTGGATACCAAGGTATGTGTAGGCTTAAGAATATTAGCCACAGGTACCTTCCAAAGGCCAACTGGGGATATCATGAGGATCTCACAGGCATCAGCATCCGGGGTACTCCTCCAATTCCTGGATGCCATGTCAGCACATGTCAGTGAGCACATATATTTCCTCAACACCGGTGAGGTGTTGACCAGCAATATGTGTCTCTTCCACCAAATAGCAGAATAGGCTGAGGCTGTGGGTGCTATAGACTCCACGCACATACACATCAAAGCACCCAAAGTGAGCAGGGTAGGATCTACATTTACCTGAAGGGCTTCCCCTCCATCAACTGCCAGGTCATGTGCGATGCCCAGGGCATTGTAATGAATGCATGTGCTGGCAGCCTTGGAAACTATCACAACTCCCACATCTGGCATATGACACAGCTGGACCAGAGATATGCCAGTGGGAACATCCAATATGTCCACCTAGTGGGGGATGCTGGTTACACACTGGAGCCTTGGTTGATTACACCCATCAGAAATGCACACACACCCAAACAAGAACTCCATAATGAGGCACACGCACAAACAAGAATTATAATAGAGCGTGTGTTTGGGATGCTCAAGTCACAGTTCCAGTGCCTGGACATATCCGGTGGATCCTTGCAGCTACATGTACACAAATTTTCCTTGCATGTGCCATGCTACACAATATGATCCTATGGAAACAGCTGCAGCGGGAACAGCATTGGGCTGGGCCAAACAGCCCCCCACTATTGCCAAGGCCAGCATAGGCACAGAGTGACTCAGAGGAGGAACAACCTGAGCCTGCCCATGTAGGCAGAAGGAGGTGTGCCCAGTATGCCCAGGCTCTGATAAAGAGGCAACACATAGCACGTACACTGACATGGTAGGAACCCAGGGAAAGACACCTCTCTCTGACTCATACATACAGTAAAAGGGATGCCAAACATGATGCTACCTGTGCTTTACCATGTTTAGGAAGTGTACTATGTGCATCCAACATAGTCAGCCCTCCAGCACCATCTTCAATACTGGCACAGCGACAAAGTAAGTCACTCTTTCTATCAATTGGTGAATGGAGTAGTATGTTCTGCTAGTTGTAGCTATGGTATGAATGGGAGCATGCAAGGGAAAGACATGGCTTAATGGGATGGCAGCAAATAGTGGACACCTATATGGGCAGCATGAAATCCATAACAAATACTGGTGTCAACAAAGTATGCAGTACTAGACAAAGCAGCAAATCCCACTGCAGTACATGTGTTGGCCCAAATGTCTGTCCATAGGACATACACATGCATGTCAGTGAGGTTCACATAACCCAACAACAGCCTCAGTCAGCAGGACAAGTGTAGATGACCATAAAGAAAGGCTGTGGTAAGGCCTCCAGTTAATGTCAATGGATAACAGCCCCCTCCAGATCTACACAGGTCATGCAGTTGTATGTTAGTTCTGCAGGGTAAGAAGTCTGAAACTGAAATGTAGGTCAATAAAACCTAAGATCTGTACTCTACTTATATGCCCCTAGTCTGCATGATAGGTCAAAATACAAAAATAAATGGAAGAAAACAGAGTACCTGAAATATCAGTACAGTCATAGCAAATGTTTACAGTTGTCAGGTGTGCCCCCCTCCATATAGTCTTATGTAGAAATGCAGTAACATGTATGAGTGGGCTTAATAACAATGGAGCACAGATTACCTGAGCTGGCCCAATTTACAGGATAGATTGTTGCATGTGTACAATATCCAGAGCTCTGTGTGTTGGGCTGTTGTGTGCTGTACATTGTGTGAAAGTGGCCAGCATGTAGGCAAGGAGGGTTGTGTCAGTACTGTCAATGACAGGGCCATGTTCTGAAAACTGCAGTGCCAACCAAAACGCATCCCAGCAAGACCCAATTCAGCAGTCATCCATACTCATTGCTCAGATGTCAATATCTGTGATCATCTGAAAGATGGACGTGCCATGAATGTGGGACCAAACATACACAAAGTACACAGGTGTAAGTACCCTAGACCGAGTATATAAAATTTAACTGTCAACTGCACACACCTTTGGAATTGTGCATACAGGTTAGTAGCACATTAGTTGTCTGTGTAGTATGGAATACTGCTGTTTTCTGGCCAATCACTGGCAGA
>NC_056735.1:1999389589-1999404589 GCF_019279795.1 Protopterus annectens
TTTCCATTGACACCTGCTTTTGTGGACGTTCACATGTACTACACTTCCCTTATCCCTCCTTTGGTACTGCTGCTGATGTCACTCACCTTCAAAGATACCTTTTGGACAACTCTCCAACATGTAAACTCCGTGGCACATGCAATAACTGCATAACACTGTAATAGCAATACATAGCCAGATAGGGGCTGAAACTCAGTACTGGTAAGTGTGTGTTTGTGCATGTGTCATCAGTATCCTGTGTGGGTGTTGGGGCGATTGTGTACTGACAGGATCCATTGCAGTGTGGGTTTTGCTACATACTTACATTGAGGACCTATATGTCCCATTGTCTACATTACAAGACAAACAGTTTTCAAACACTGTAGAGGTTGTTGTAGACAATCCTCAGCCATAAATGTGTACAGACATGTGCAATCACCATGTGACAGTATGGACAAATAAACAATATAGGCAACTGTTATAATATCCAGATACCACTCTCCACCCACGGATCATACACAAACATGCTTGGCTCTTACTCGCTTACACCCTTCCTTTCTTACTTTGTCTCTGTCTCCATCTTTCTGTCTCTCTCTCTATCTCTCTCTCTCTGTCTCTCTCTCTCTCTCTCTCTCTCTCTCTCTCTCTCTCTCTCTCTCCCCCTCTCTGGTGGATGTGGAAAATACATTTGTTTTGCATAGGTAGCAGCTTGAGTTGTGTAAGGAATGCTCATGATCAGCTGATGGCCTGTTCATGAATTGCAGTCCCCCACTTGCTAATTGCATTTGGAACACTGTGGTATCATTCCTACAGCCAATTGCATTGAAACACACTCCTATAACTAAGCCCTTCATGTGGGTGTTGGCCCTTTTCCTTCACTGTGAGCAGGATGTCATGTGGGTGTTTGACAAGCAACATCAAAGAGGGTAGTTGAAAATACCTCTTACAACATACATTGTGGAGACAGGCTAACAAACAGGAGGGGGATGTTCCAGACATGGGGACAGAAGTTTTGCTGTTCTACATTTGAAGTAATGATGGTTTAATAAGGTTTGTGTAGATATAGCTGTTCTACATGATTTAAAGTCTGGTATGACAGTGTTATGTGGATGAGGAAACTCACCTGTAGGGCTATCTACAGACTGTCCAGAGTTTGGAGTCTTACATTTGTTGTGTTA
Source organism: Protopterus annectens (assembly GCF_019279795.1). Lineage (NCBI taxonomy): Eukaryota > Metazoa > Chordata > Ceratodontiformes > Protopteridae > Protopterus > Protopterus annectens. The sequence continues at coordinate 1,999,390,747 of NC_056735.1, forward strand.
CTCACACATTTCCTATCTTTAGATATGCAGTAGCATACTCTGATGATTGCAGTCAGTACATGGTGACATCCATGTGAGTTACTGACTTCATATCCCTCAGAAGAGATATGTCACAACAAACCCTGTTACACCAGGAAATTTCTCAGTTTATCACAGCAATGTGTCAATATTGGCCTTGTGTTTGTTCCTCTGTCCCCCAAGTCTGTCATCCTTTGTCCATATGTCATGCAGTAAGTGGTGCATATGTACAGTACATCATTATTTGCTGACATCATACCTGATAACAAGCCAGTGATATATCAGACTGCTAGACATGTATAGTAGGCCTTATATTTGAGGACAAAACCTGGAAATTTTGTTGTAGTGTGTACAGTAGTGAGGTCTGTGTACTTATGGTGATTGTTGACAGAGTGTGTAATGTGAATATGTTACTTGGCCTGGGTATAGACTGTGGTAGATGTCATTGTTCTTGGTCCTGTTCTATCTGATGATGCACACTGCTCCAGCTTATCATACCCAATCAGCATACATGTTTGTAGGGCCAGACTGACACATGTCCCATACCACAGTCAGACATCAGACTACACTGTGTATTGGCATAGTTTATGTAAGGTTAGTGTGAGTAGTTCATATGAGGGTGGTTTTATTCACACAGTCCATATATTGTAATATTACTTAGTCTTATCATAATGTGACTGTGACTGTGTTCAGATTGGTTGTGGGTATGTACTTTCACACTGGTGTCTGTTACTCCTTGCGGTTATATGCCTGTAGTGGTTGCTATACTTGCAAGTACATGTGTATTCCCTCATAGGAAACTTAGGTCAGTGTTGAGGCAGTCTGCCTGTAGTTTGTACAGTGCGTTGTGACATGCCTAGCAGCTGAGTGTATTTACCTAGTGTGATGCTATCTCCAGATATTTGTCATATGTACTGTTGCGTTGTCCCCATAACTGTTGTGTATTTCTGACAAAGCAGTGGGAAACTATAAAGATGTATGTCACTAACTAGTGTGAAGTATGTGGGCTTGGGACCTCTGCTCCTTGGGTTAATATGTGTTAGGACAGACAGGAGTATGTAAATGCATCAGCTGTGTGAGCTTATCTATTCCAGTGTTTTTGTGCTATCCAATTTACATGGCTGTAAACATCCACTGTGTCAGGCTTGGTCAACACGTCTTGCACTAAGGAGTTCTGTTTATACCTCTGCACTCACCAGATTGTGTCAGACTGTCCACGTTTATTGGTCATATCTCTGCTGTATTCCATAGGATCATTACTGTGATTTGTGTGGTACTTCATTATGATAATCTTATGATGTCTGTCAGTAACTGATGGCGTACATGTCAGTATCATATGTAACTTCCACACAACATGTCTGTTAACACAGCCCCCATTACTGTAGCAACATTCTACATTTATACCTGCAATACTTACATGACAAGAGGTTGTGAATATTGGTGCTGAGGTATGACTCCACTACATGTTATGGGCATATGTTTATATATATATATATATATATATATATATATATATATATATATATATATATATATATGGTTTACCATTGAAATATCGGCATAGCATTGTATGCCTATGAACTATTCGAACTACAGTTGTTCGAATAGTTCATATGTGAGCAAGCTATGTAATCGAATGGTTTATTTGCAAATGTACTGTGCATTGATAAATATAATGTTTGATTATGTACAGGGATCGTGGTACAGTGCAGTTAGGGAAATACATCCTTTTCTTACTGTAGTGCAATCTCAGAGTTGGAATATTTATTTATGGGGGATGTTTGGGGAGCAGCCTCCCACAGGGGTTGCAGGTGGGCTTGCCCCCCTGCATAAATGGGATGTTAGGTGCAGGGGTTAGGGAGTTACGGCAAGGGTGGCATTGTTGTTAATGCCGTAATATGCCATTGTCGACATTTTCGGCATTAACAGCTGATTTTAGACATTAGGGTCGTTAGGTTTCGTGTACTTTCAATGAAACAATTTGCTGTTAAGTACCTTTTTTTTTCTAACTTTCAACATTTCAATAGTAAACTCTATATATATATATATATATAGATAGATAGATATACATACATATATATATATATATATATATATATATATATATATATATATATATATATATACATACACACATATACATAATGTATGGTTAAATAAAACAGCACTTACACCATGTAGGCTTTGCTTACCAGTGAGCAAATCTGCTTAGCATTTATATTTAAGCAGTGCTTACACTTGTCAAGCATGGCTCAACCCTGGTAACCAGTGATCATATTCCAGTCTGATGAAATAGCACGGTAATGACATTTTTCATGTGTGCATTTAATTCCATGTACATAACATGCTTCTATGTGCTGTCTTTACAGTAGCAAGTGGTGTGAGTATACTGTCTTGGACACCTGAGTATATATGGCTAGTACAACAATCTTTTCTGTTTGTATGTGCTTCATACATTTGTAGTGTCCCAGGTTATATGCAATCACACTTACATGTATTGTATCTTTACATTACTACTGTTAACAGTGCTTTCCCAAGTAAAAGTAGATTGCAGATTGTCGTACTGGAACCATACAGCCTGCATGCAAAGCTGGACTCTTGAGTACTGACTTTCATTTTCTTGGTGTGTGAGCTGTGTGTTATTTAAGCAATAACTCACGTCTGGGTGTGAGTAATGCTGGATTTACCCACTGTTGGTGTGGTTTGGTCATGAGGGTGAAGCCCGGGTGGCCAAACAATGACAACCGTGGGTAAATCCAGCATTGCCCACACCCAGAAGTGGGTTATTGCTAATATACAATGACATTATTTAAGAAAAAAATATTTACTTTTCTTAAATAATGGCATTGAGTAATGCCTCTGTGTTGCCATTCCGCAGCTGTCTGGTATTCTGCGGCAGTTCTGATGTACTGCACATGTGTATGCTTATGCAGTACATCAGAGCTGTGTGTGGAAGCAATGGAGAAAGCAAGATCTCCATTGCTTTTTAAAAGGTGTCTCACTATGTTAACGGAGTTTAACATAGTGAGATAGCTTTAAAAAAGCAATGGAGATATTCCGTTCTCTGTTGCTGTTTTTAAGCTATCTCACTATGTTAAACCCATTTAACATGGTGAGATTACAGCAATGGAGCTTGTCCATTCTCTGTTGCTGTAACAAAAAAAAAGACTTATACTAATGGAAAAGATCCAGGCAACTGGACCGTTTTCCATTAGTATAAGTCTGATTTACAACGGGCACTCTGAGTAATCAACATGCATGTTTTGGAATATTAATGGGGGGGGGTTTGTATAATAAGTATTTGCTACTGGATATTGATCTGATATGTGGATATTAACTGTAGACTCCTATGTGAACAGGACATGTCATTCAGGGCTGCTCGCATGTAGTAATGGCATACCTATCAGTGTCAGACGTCTATCTGTCAAAATATTAATCCTAATGCATAACTTGTTGGCAAGCTGATTTCTGTCTGTCCTCTGTACAGATGTGAAGATGTCAGGTATCCATCTTGACTGCTTAAAGGCAATCTATGCTTGACTGACACTGATGTGTCTGTCCAGTTGTGTTATGAATGACACAGGTAGGAAACCCCAGCCTACATGCACCACATGCCATGGATACCTCAACTAGACTACAACAGTCAACAGAACATGCTTGGGTACAGGTCCCCATCCCAGACACTGGCCATGTTATGTAATATACATTGCATACATGTCTATTGGAGCACCTCACTGGCCCTCTGCAAGAGACAACCAGATGACTGGATGTTGCATTTAACTGTCACCCTGAGGATCGCTCACATGGCATCAATTAATAGATGGCCTAGTGACAAATGTCAGGTGGCATGATACCACTGTACCCACATCCCCTACTCTTCTCATCTCTCCATGGACAATATCCTGGTACACACCAAGGAACACCTGCAGCTATGGACCCCAGTACTGACAAATGTGTCAGTGTGCATTGCTGAGAATAACAGTGTCTGTATGTTTGTAAACTTGTAGTTGATAATACCCTGAGTGCCTTTTTCTCACACAACACCCCCCATTCCCATAGTTAGAAATGGCTGCTGCTACTGTAATGGACATTAAATGTAGCTAGTTACATTGTTCACCCTATGGGCTATCTGGAGTTTGCAGTACCAGCACAACACTGTTGTACAAATTGGTAGATAGGCATGGATTACCCTCTGAGTCCTGGCAAGTGTGTGTATGTGTGCAAGTGTGGATATTTGTAGGATGCAGCATTTTGAGGCCACATTCTCCAAATACAATAAACCTGGCCATACAGTAAAAGGGATAGTGATGTTGCTGACATTAGGAGAGCCATGACAAACCATCACCCTACTATCCATGTGGCATGTGCAATAAATGCATATCCCTATAGTAGCACTGATGAGATAGACAAGGTATATATTGCAGTCCTGGTCAATGTGTGATTGTGGGGATGTCAGAGTATTCTCATGGGTTTCAGTGAGTAAAATAACCAATGTGGGGTGTGGGTGCTGGGTATACTGTCTTTACACCATGGTACCCCCAGTATATGTCCCAAGGTCCAGTGTATGAGTCCCACTTTCACCATCAACTGTAAAGGTAACTGATTACACTATCCAGCCCAATGATGCATATGCTGTGTGCACATTATCTGTAACAGAATAGACTCACTGACAAGGTAGTTAGCACTGATAAACCCAGGTCTCTCAGATGTGCCTATGACTGTTATGTGTTTGGCAATGTGTATATGACAGAATGTCATACTATGTCTTGCTCATTAACACCCAGTGCATCCCCCATTACCATACTGTAGAAGGCCAGTTGATGTTCCTCACTTAACAAGAAACTCAGGACACAACTCATCCTAAAAGCTGTGTAGTGTGTGTAATTAAGACCAAACACATTAGTTAGCAATAAGTACCTAGGTAGGGGATCTACTCTCAGTGTTGCCAAGTAAATGTGTGTGCGTGTGTGTGTGTGTGTGTGTGTGTGTGTGTGTGTGTGTGTGTGTGTGTGTGTGTGTGTGTGTGTGTGTGTGTGTGTGTGTGTGTGTGTGTGTGTGTGTGTGTGAAGAGATCTACTTCAGTTTGCAGACAATACATGTCCCAGGAGGTCATCTGTCCAAGAACTGACTGGCAAATGCTAACATTTCAAAGGAATCATCTCCTGGAAATTAATTCTATCATAACTATTAGTAGATGTGTAAATGCCCTCTTCTCCACTGTATAGCTGTACAGCAATACTGGAGGTGGTGTATATAGTTGGTTGTCGATGGTGTGGACACAGCCACCCTCATTGGGGTTATTGGTTACCTGGAGTTTGCAGTACCACTTAGTCTGCTGTAATGCTGTACAGTTTATGTTAACAGGTTAAGTAGTTGTCAATCACACTATGTGTGGTTCTACACCACCCCACACCCTCCAAAGAGGAGGGCTATGCCACCCACGCCAGCACACCTATGTTTACCAGCTCCAGGATTGCACTACATTGGGGAAGGGGACATATACCTTGCCAGTACCATCGTCAATGACATTGAACTAGCAGACTGATTATTTACTGATGTGATCTGCCTATTTTGTCTTGGTGGAATTACATAGGCTAAAATGGGTTCACTGCAAAATTAAGTATATCCATGTGGACAGTATTCTCTGTGTATTGCATTGGCACCAAAGACTCTGTGTGTGTGTGTTATACACATACATGTGGTGTGTGCCACCCAGTATACTTACCATTGTCCACGGTAGAAGGGCTGCTGACATAAGCCACCATGCACTCACCTATATACACCCCTAAGACCTATCAGCCCCGTGGCACATGCAGTAACTGTTATACAGACCTGTTACTTGTGTTCAGCTGTACCCAGGATATAACACAGTCAATGTGTCACCATGGTGCCATACCCCTTGTAGGAAACAAAAGCAGACCAACATCCTGCTGACACATAGACACCTACAACACAAACTGAATACATTATGGAGACCACAATCAGTCAGTTTTAATAACAGCTGTAATGCATCATGGCTGGACAGCTACACATCCTGATATGTAAGCATTAAACTTTCCTGCCGAAAACATGTTACACAGCATTACATTGCTACATGTTAGTAAATTCACAGTGTGTATCAGAGCCATATTACCCTGTGCCCTAGCTGTGTTGGTGATGTGTGTGTGTGTGTGTGTGTGTGTGTGTGTGTGTGTGTGTGTGTGTGTGTGTGTGTGTGTGTGTGTGTGCGTGTGTGCATGTATGCACACAGTTCTGCCATGTGGCTGCCCTATACAGTGGTTTGTTTGACAAGTGCAGGCCGTACATGACAGGGTGTGCAATTCACCGTCTCTGGCCACAGACGCAAGAACTGTGCTTGCCAGGGGTTCCACGGGCACTACCAGGTACTAGGGCAGATATGGTACTCTCAACTGATGATGACAAATGTCCGCTGGATCCAGGTCCCTGTTGGGACCAGCCAGGGCCATGTGCAACAAACAAAAGATGTACTTTAAGATCTGTATTTCATTGCTTACCTCTACACACGTGCCCACACATGTGCACACACACACACACACACACACACACACACACACACACACACACACACACACACACACACACTTACAGGTGAGGTGGCACAAAGATATTACACAGACCTCTCATTTCCCAACTGTCAACATACATGACATATAGCACTCAACAGCATGCACTGCAGCTATAGTCAATCACTGTTACCAACATTATACATCTCTGTGATGCATGAGTTGTGTTAGTAGGTGATGCCCCTTCCCCTGGAACTCACTGCACCCATGTACACAGTATTGCTGTGCACCTGTTCAGCACCCTGGCAGGTACTGTGCACCATACCTCAGAAGTGTACACACCATTGCTGAATGTGTATATGTGTAGCAGTTATGTTTGCTCTGTTGCTCACAGCCCCTATGTATTTGCTTGATACATACCTGGGTTGATATGAGGATAGATGTCAATAGTGAATGCCTGACATCTGATTTGCAGATCTCATCATCAGCAGTGCATGTAAGAGCAATAAAATCTAATTACACTGACAACCTTAAAAGCTTACTGTGGCTATGAGGAGTGAACACACCCTTACTGACATGCCACCCTCTTCCCTGATATGCCAGAGGGCCACAATACTGCATATATTAACATTACACACACCTGATTTGTGACATATGACCTGTGCAATCAAATGCAGTATCAAACAAATGTGTTAGCTGTGCAGATGCTGATTGAGATGCATACAATATGTGGGTTGCATAAGTATGTGCACCCTTAACATGATGGTTTGTTGTAGCACCTGTTAAGTGAACTACAGCAGTCACTATTCCTGGAAGGGGTATACTAGCATAGCCCATCTTCACTTGCCATTATTTGGTCACTCCACCCTACAAATGTCCCCCAACTCTGCCAGATTGCAAGGTCCACTCATGTGCACAGCCCTTGGATGTCACACAGTGCCTTCACTATTGTTGTGAAGTCAGGGATATGTCTGGCACAATGCATGACCTTGACTGTGTTCAGGTACAGGCATTCTTAGCAAGCTTTGGAGCTATGGTTCAGTTCACTGTTGTGTTTCAGGATGACAACCCTCCCCATAATCAGCCTTTATGCAGATGCTTGACAAATATGGGCCACACATGAGTGTCATTTTGCAGTGTCTCAAATTCAGAACACTATGTCTACTGACCTAGTTCCTAAACACTTGCACTGCACCACACTCAACACATAGTCCATCAAAACCTACACTACCAAAACACACACACAGAGACACAAAACACATACCTACATTCGCGGAGGCTCTCAGTACAAATCTGCCCAAACAACAGAGACCTCCAAAGCAGAAATGCAAGCAACCTCCACCCCCAACACAACCCAAATGACACATAGCCCACATACTCAGTGTGCCACTCAACTACAGCCCATAAGGCATAACGTACCCAACACTCTAGTCATAGGTGACTCTATAGTCAGGCACACTGATGTTCCACTCACCAGGCTAAACAAGGAAAATGTTACTGTCAGCTGCCTGTCAGGTGCTAGGATCCGCCACATAACACATGCACTCAGGTCACTCCACAAGTACAAATATGACTCTGTCATTGTCCATGTTGGTGTGAATGACCTGAGATGTACCTCCCTGGACTACATGAAAAGAAACACACAGGAGCTCTCCGATCTTGTAGCCCAGGCCGGTATGACCCTAGACCTGAGTAGCATCCTGCCATCACCCAGAATGACACCACAGTACAAGGACAAAATGATTGACTTTAACAATTGGCTAAGCTTCTGGTGTCATTCTAAGGGAATCCAGTATTTGTCTGCCTGGGATGACATGATCGACAGACCACGCTGCTTTGTCAGAGATGGCCTGCACCTGTCACCCTTGGGATTCTGAATACTGGCAAAGGCTCTTGCCATCCCTATAGTGCCTTTTTTAGGCAAGGTTCAAATGACAAATTCACCACCGTAACAGGTACAAGCAACCAAAATCTGAGGGTAATGCTACTCAATGCTAGAAGTCTAAACCTCAAAATGCACTCACTTGAGGCACTCCTTAAAATGGAGAACATTGACATCTGTGCAGTGACAGAGACCTGGTTCAAAGCTCCAGAGAGCACCCCTGCATTACCAGGCTATAATTTATACCACATCTTTCGGCCAACAACCCCGGACCGAAACACTAAAGGTGGAGGCGTGTTCATATTCATTAAGGATATCCACACCTCCAAGCTAGTTGCTCAGCATAATGCATCCGAGATTATCCAAGTTCAACTAACTCTGGGCAAAACTGCAATCCAGATTGTAGCTTGCTATAGACCCCCCACCATGCCCCAGGATTCCCACTCCTCATTTCTTGATACACTGGAAAATGTTAAGGTACAATCCAACACTCTAATAATGGGTGATTTCAACTGCCCTACCATTAACTGGGAAAACTACTCATATACCAACTCTTTTGCTCAACGTTTTCTGGAAATCATCAATTCCAAAGCCTTGGATCAACTTATCCACACACCCACCAGGTGCAGCAATATACTAAACCTGGTCATCACCAACATGGGTCAGATCTGACCACAAGCTAATCACCCTAGACATCCACATCCCGCTCCCACCCCCATTAGAAAAACAACTGAAAAAATTTCTCCAAAGCCAACTTCATGCTTCTTAAGACACACGTGGCAAACTTCCCGACACCCATGCAGATGGCCAATAGCAGTACGACTGCTGAATCCTACACAAATGCACTTTATAAACACTTACATGAGTGCATGGATCGTTCTATCCCTAACAGAATCAAGATGCTATCCTCCAAAAAAAGGCAGCCAATCTTGTGGTCTTCTGCCATAAACAAACTCTACAACAAAAGAAAGAAACTGTTGAAAAAAAGAGTAAAAGCCCACAATTGGAGGAACTCCCTGGTCAGCCTCAGTAAGAAGCTAAGATCCCTCATAAAATCATCTAAAGCTAGTTATGAAAACAAAATTGCCACTGATTCTAAAGACAACCACAAAGCATTCTATAGCTATGTCAAAATTCTCAGTGGCAACACTCAGATCTGCTCTGAGTTACAGCACAATGACACTAAATATACAGAACCAACTGATATTGCCAACATTCTGGCAGATAGGTTCAGTGCTAACTTTATCCCCCTCTCACCCCCCTAAAGGACCCATCTTTATACCGGAAGAATGCAAAGTTCCTGTAATCACGGCTGCACAGGTAAAAACCTCACTCTCCAAAGCCAAGGCATCCATGGGACCTGACAACATCACAGGCTGCCTTCTACATGAACTACAGAATGAACTGGCACCCCACTTAAGTACCATGTTCGGTCATAGCCTCACCTCAGGTTTTGTGCCCATTGAATGGCGCACTGTGACAATTATCCCACTCCACAAAGGGGGGGGGCACAACAAACCCCAGGAACTACTGCCCCATTAGCCTGACAAGCCTCGTCTGCAAAGCCATGGAACGTATCATAATGGAACTCATAAACAAAGACATTGGAGATCTCCAAACTCTGGACCCCACACAGTTTGGGTTTGTAAAAGGCAGATCATGTCTCCTAAACCTGATAGATTTCCTTGAAGTAGTCACCAAAGCCATAGATAAGGGTAAGGTGGTTCACACAGCCTATCTAGATCATGCCAAGGCGTTTGACACCATCCACCACTCTGGAATTATAGATAAACTCACTAAACTAGGTATAAATCCCTATGTCACAAGATGGGTTGCCAAACTGGCTTACTGACAGAACCCACACTGTGAAAGTAGCAGACTCCAAATCAGACTTAAGACCAGTGACAAGTGGATGTTTGGTATCTACTTCTCTGAAGAACAGGCTAACACAGAAGGTCTTTGGCTAACTAAATTCGCAGATGACTGCAAACTAAGAGCCATAATTGAAACTCCTAATGATGTGGACATCCTACAAAAGGGCCTCACTGAGACAGATGCCTGTGTCAAAGACATGGTCTCAAGCTCAATGCCAAAAAGTGCATTGTCATCCCCTTTGGTAAAAACTCTCTACCCATAAACTACCACATAAGCAGTAGTCTACTTAACACCAAAAGTTTGATAAGAGATCTTGGGACACAGGTTGACAGTAGTCTCTCCTTTGATAATCACATCGCCACAGTGGTCAGGAAATCCTTCTATGTGGCACACCTCATCCCAAAAGGTTTCTCATCCAGAAAAAAAGAGGTCATTGTTCCCCTCTACTCATCACTCATTAGACCCATTATAGAGTACAACACCCCTTTTGGTATGTACCTCACAATTCATCTACAACAACTGGAAAGGCCACAAAAATAGCTCACAAAGAGGATTACTGGCCTCAAACAGATGCCTTACGAAGACCGTCTCAAAAAACTCCAGCTTTACTCCGTCGCATATCGCCTACTCAGAGGTGATCTCTGCCTAACATACAAAGCTATGTCAAACCCAGAGCTGTTGGACATGCTCCACTTAAAGAAATCCCAATCCCTCTGAGCTACACGCTCTAGGGACCTAAACCTTGTCATCACAATAAACAGAACATGCTGGAGGGATAGATTCCTGCCCCAGAGACTTCCCATACTCTGGAACAGACTACCTATCTATGTCAAACAGAGCTCCTCATTAACACTCTTCAAGAAAAATCTTGATGATTGGATAGGTAATAGGAAATTCACCCTGGGGATCACTTCTGTGGTTCTGCTTGACAGGGGCACAAGAAAATAATTTTCTTTGGTGGCAAAAGCCAGAGTACCTTTTTGGCTAGGCTTGTATAGGCCCTAGGGCCAATAGCCTAGTACCTACCTATGAACCTATGATAATGAACAGCAAACCTATAGGTGTACACTGGCACCAGCAAGGTACAGATGGGGATGGTGGGCCTAAGGTGGAGTGAGGTTTTGCTTGTGCAGGACATGTATCTTTATTAATACTGTCTGTAGGTTTCAGCCTTGGTCTCGATGCACCATTACACATTTGCAACATATGCTATTGGGAGACTTGATGTTATGCATATGCCGCCTGTAGAGAGCACTAGATGATGTTTCCTGTGGAACAACTCTTCCATCTGATTAACCTATCCCATAGGCCACACTTATGCAGAGTCCAGGTAATTGTCAGCACATGTACTGCACAGTCAGTACTTGCTAGACATTCCTGCAAGTCCCTCAGTATTGCTGCATGTTTCTCGGCAGCTTCCATAACCAGTTTGCAACATGTGTTGTCATCTATCTTAGATGGGCATCTGTTTATTTTCTACATTAATGGTGTCCCATACTTCATCGTCACATACATGCTTGTCTGCACTGTTTGCCATGGTATATGCAATGGCAAGATAAGGCCTCGTCTCCCACTCCTGAGCGCTACCTTTTAGATATGGGATCCATTCCATGGTTTTTAAGATGTGTGCAAGCCACCACTGCCTCTGTTGCAGGTGAGCAGGCAAATGTCATGGACATACTTCATGGACAGCAGACCATTACTTGGTGTGACACTGAGGACCCATACTTGATGGAAGGTGCGTACTCAAGAAGGGTAAATGTTTCAGTACCTCAAAAGCTGCTTCCACAATATGTTATTTGGAGTGTGTGCGCACATATGCTTCCAGTGTTTGTTATGGTATGTATTCACGATATTTGATGTCCTCACATAGGATTCCCTATTACACATTCAATGCTCATGTTAGGATCACATTGCAGGTTGTAAAAGTTGTGGAATGTGGTATGGTCATATACCATTGTGTAGATCTGTAACAGTTGCCATTGTAATAGTGGTGTATACACTGTTGTAGCCACTGTATAATGGTGATGTTTCAGACATATCCCTACTGTAGGCCATTTGTCCCACCATTATACTCATCTCGGTCCACAAATCTTGAACTGACAGGTTGTTAATTATACTGCAGGACTCTTACATACCATTCAGATATGCCACCATGGAGATGACTGTGATGCAGTGCAGTTAACAGCAACAATAAGTGAACATGTACAGCATGCATTATGGGTAGGCGTGTTAAATGTGTGCATGGCAAATACCATGGCCATAACTTGGCCGGTCTATTGACAAACCTGAACAAAAGACCTCCATGCTCACCAGCTACAGGCTGCTGCCCTAGAGATATATCAGAGAAACCTACATAGTTGTGTGAGAGATGTGATGCCAGTAGCCACACCTGTGGTACTGGTATGGGGTGGGAGTAGCATTTAGTACATCAACAGTATAAACCCACAATACCACAGATTATGCATATCTGTTCATTACTACACTGCAGCGACAGACTATGTTATCTAACATATGCACGAAGATACTTTACAGATGAAGATGGATAAGCAACATTGATCTACTAATGTGCCTTGGGGCATTACCTGCATGCTCCTTGTCCATTGTGTGGGTAGCCCCAACCTCCACAATGCTATCTTCAGGTTCTTAACTTGGCTGGTGGGTAGGTGCCCCAAGGCTGGCGAGGAGCTCCACAGCATGTGTCAGTGGGGGCTGGATGGCATGACCCCCACCTGTGGCTAGCTGGTCCCTCCTAACTGCAGCAGCACACTGACGGGCATGGTGGATTAGGTCAGTGCAACAATGTCGGACCTGCTCATAACTGCAGTTATGCAAGCCAACATCATTTACCCTGTGAATGAGCTCATTCCACAGGGCAATCCTCTCCTACAAATCATGGGCTGTATACCCAAAGATGGTTTCTGGTGATGCACAATGTAGTTGATAAGTATGTAACTCTCGTGTGGAGTGTACAAAGGGGAGATGCTCTCTTGACATGGTACCTGGAAGACATAAACTGGAAAAAAGGTCTGAGAACCTCATGCTGCAAGGATATAATAGTTGTTAATACACATCTCTCTCTCTCTCCCCCCACCATATCTGCAAAAATAATCTGAACACACACAATAATGGGTATGTTTACACCAAACCTACTGTTGGGACATATATCCTATTGTGCAACAAATATTAAAAATGTGTTTCTATTCATGCTCCCTGTTGAAACACTATCATTGGTGCCCTGTTGTTAACAATGTAACCTGCATGCCATTGTAATGGCCACTGTGGTTCCATATATGCATGTGTTCTGTTTGCTATGCAACTGTTCCAAATCTGCTGTTTTGGGTTAATGGGAATATCTATGCATGCTGTTATAACTAATTCTGGATTGTGTTGACTATTACTACCCATATGTTCTAAAACCACAACACAATAGCATGTTTTGGAAGGCTGTTCCCAGCAAAAATACCTCTCCCACCTCATCTGGCCATGGCACCAGGCCACAGCACGTCTGGGACCCAACCCAGGCTCTCTTCATCTGCTGGTC
>NC_056735.1:1999409589-1999452089 GCF_019279795.1 Protopterus annectens
AGCCCCATCACCTGAGGCAGTTTCACCCAAAGGTGGTGCAGAACCAGAGGATGAGGAGGTCCCCGATTTGGTCCCAGACATGCTGGAGTCCAGTGCCACAGCCAGATGAGGTGGGAGAGGTGGGTCTACTGGGACCTGCCTTCCCAAACGTGCTATGGTGTTGCAGTTTTAAAACATATGTGGGTTAGCAAGAATCAACACAATCCAGGATTAGTTATAACAGCATCCATTGACATTCCCATTAACCCAAAACACCAGATTTGGAACAGTTGCATTGCAAACAAAACACCTGCATATATGGAACCACAGTGGCCATTTCAATGGCATGCAGGTTACATTGATAGCAACAGGCCACCAGTGATAGTATTTCTACATGGAACATTAATAAAAACACATTTCAATATTTATTGAACAATAGAACATATGTCCCAACAGTAGGTTTGGTGTAAACATACCCATTCATTTGTATGTTTAGATTATTGTTGCAGATATGGTGGGGGGGAGAGCAATGTCAATTAACAACTTATATATCATTGTAGTTCTCGCAACTTTAATAATCATTGCTCTACTCATTAATTTACAGGTATTATTACAATACCCTATGGCCTTTGTTTGGCCAGTGGTATGTTTGTAAACAGTGCATACTTCAACTGTCTTATAGCTAAATTCTACATCTCTTGCCTGGTATACCTGTGGAGGGAATGTTTGTTAACACTACCTGACTGTTTCTACACATATTCACAGATTCTGAGTTAATATTATGCACATACCTCTCAATCTCTTAATGCACACACTCTGGTCAAAGCTTGACAAGTTGTGGGTACAACTAGGGAGATATTTTGAATATTGCTCTCATAAACTTGGAGGGCTGATAGAGTGACAGGATTTGTTTTCATATACATTTTCTGAAAGTTTTCAGGTCTGAAAATCAAATGTATATCATTATTTGCTGACTACAAATCTGAGATCATCCCACTGATTTGCCATGGGGACAGAAGAACAGGCAGAAAATATGAGCCAATTACCTGGACATTCTGAAAGAATGCATACAGTTGAGAGGTATGATTATGCATATAGCTTACTACCACTCCCAGGATTTGAACCATGGCTTTGTCTGATAAAAATACAGCAATTTGTTAGCAGTGTGCTGTTTGAATATTGCTGTCTATCTTTTCAGTATTTTCTAAGTCTCTCATGGTTGTACAGTCTTACCGTGTAATTACAACAGTCTCATACAGACATTCCTAGACATATTTTTATATGTGAGAAACAATGGTTGACACAACAGTACTATTCTGATATCAGATGTTACTGAATGCTACATGTCAGCCATACAATACCAGAGTAAACACTACCAGTCCAGAATTTCAATCTTTATTGCCAGGCACAGTTTTCTTATCTGACAGAGCTGTGGAGGGAATGTTTGTTAACACTACCTGACTGTTTCCACACATATTCCCAGATTCCGAGTTAATATTATGCACATACCTTTCAATCTCTTAATGCACACACTGTGGTCAAAGCTTAACCACATAGGGGTACAAATAGGGACAGATTTTGAATATTGCTCTCATAAACTTGGAGAGTTGCTAGAGTGACAGGTTTGTTTTCATATACATTTTCTGAAGGTTTTGAGGTCTGAAAATCAGATGTAGTTCATTATTTGCTGACTAAAATTCAGAGATCATCACACTGATTTGCCAGGGGGAACGGGGTAAAAGGTAGACAATATGCGCCGATTATCTGGACATTCTGAAAAAAAATGTGTACAGTTGAGAGATATGATTATGCATACAGCTTACTACCACTCCAGGATTCAAACGATGGCTGTGTCTGATAAAGATACAATTTAAGTTTCAGAAGAGTGTGCTGTTTGGATATTGATGTCGATCTCTTTAGTGTTTTCTGTCTAACCCCTGGATTTACTAATCTTCCATGCAGGACTAGCTTAGTCCTGCACAGATATGCGGCCATTTAGGAGCAGGATGACAGTGCGCCATGCGTATTAATGAAGGCGTGCTGCCTGAGCTCCAAATCTTACACGGAGCATGTAAGAGTGCAGGGGACATGTCTGAGAGCAGAGCTCTCAGAATGTACACACACCCACAATGAAGAACAGCAGAAAGCCCAAAAGAATGAGCGAGACCGCTCATAGGTGTCCACATACCCCCAGCAACACCCCCCCACGTGTACAACAGCAATAGTAAATACACAATATAAATATACCATTTTTTATTTTTATAAACAGATTAAATTTAACCATAGGAGTGTGGGTTTGCCCATCGCTTAGCTATGGTTAATGCAGCTTAAATGGCTGAAGAGGATAACAAGGAAGATATATGCAAATGAAGCCATATAGCAATAGTGTAGTGGGCAGAGCATTCGCCTTATGAATAGGCATTCCCCGTTCGAGTCCCAGTACAGCACATTCCACTTTCCATGTCAAATCACGTTATAAATTAAAACAACAAAAAATTAAAATAAAACCGTTTTTAGCAGCCCGTCCATATACACATTAAAGGTATGATTATACCTTAAAAACTGGAGTTGAATGGTTTTAGTTATATGAAGTTTTAAAGCTTTAGTTAATATATTTATTTATGAATGTACTATTTATGAATGTATTATTGATATATATATATATATATATATATATATATATATATATATATATATATAAGTGTATACACATACATATTTTAGGAAAATTTATGTAGGTTGTTTTTAATATTGCATTATATGCATTGTTTTTTTTAACTGATATGTGTGAATGAGACTGAGCTTTAAATGTTTATTTAATTGTTTGGTGATGTCATGAGCAATTTCTGTAATTGATTGGAGCAGATGAAATGAGTAATGGTATTTAACATAGTTAGATGAATACTGAATTGTTAAAGTCTGATAAAACGTTCTTTGAAATGTGAAGGCACTCACTACTTTTATCTGATTGACTTGGATCATTAAACTATTTTACTACAAGCTGTGGTGTTGCCTCTTTCATTGGATTTTGGATTTACAAATCACATTATGACCAATATTTTACACAAGGAGGAGCCAGGGATCTGCACACCAAATTCAAAAATCCATAAAAAATGTCCAAAACAAGTAAGTCAACTTGTACTCAACGTTTATTTAAGCCACAAAGTCTCTGTTTAGCTTTTCGTCGGTGACTCCTCATCAACGTCCTCAGAATAGGAAATAAACACATTCAACACATCCTGTTTAAATACTACAATATAACTTCCTACTTTTGCCACACTACCACCTGTGGTCGGAATACAAAATTTCAATATATTAAAAAGAACATACAAGACATAAGACTATTTAAAAACATATGTAAATATAAAACACTACCTTAATGATATAAGATTAAAAAACAATAAGTCAATAGCCAACAGGCTTGACTTGGAGAAAGAAACCAGAAATATGTATTAAACAATAAAATAAATAATTCACTTCATGGTAAATAAATTGAACCCATAATGGAACAATACATGTGCAAACATTTTTTTTAAAAACAAAGGCTAATGAAAAACATGTATCATAATTTTGCACATTAACGTATAAAATAGTAAAACTACCTTATCAAACTTTTCAATTTCAAAACACAGGAAATTGACAACATATTGTTCAAGGCTGGAAAATGGTATGCTTCCAACCTCAATTGCCAAAGCAATTCTCTGAGTTCCAACAAATAGGAAACAGGGCCCCCCCTGTTATCATGCACAACCTGATTAATCACTGTAAAGCTAAACCCATGCCCCGGGCACTCGCTAATGTGTTTAGCAAGTGCATTAGCCATTTTTCTTTCTTAATGGCATATAGATGTTCATATAGGCGCTCATGCAGTTTCTGGTCAGTTTTCCGTATATAGAAAGCCGAACATGAAGAACACTGGGCCAGGTAAACCAC
Organism: Protopterus annectens; assembly: GCF_019279795.1. NCBI lineage: Eukaryota > Metazoa > Chordata > Ceratodontiformes > Protopteridae > Protopterus > Protopterus annectens. Next base: position 1,999,413,502 of record NC_056735.1, read on the forward strand.
ATGTGTGCTAGCACAGTTGAATCTCCCCTGGATTTTGTACTTTCTCTCTCTGATCGCAAAATAAGCTCCCAATTTCACGTGTTGGCAGTATCTGCACATATTGCATTTGAACATGCCCGAACTTGCCTGGGTAGGTCTAGGTTTCCTTTCTAGGATGCTTTTTAAGTTGGAACCTCTCTTGTAAATGACTTGAGGGTTTAACCCTAAAGCTGAAGGACCTTGATTGTCTGGTGTAAGTAAACACCAATTATTCATAATAATAGAAGCAATAGCCCCCACATCCAAACTGTAAGTAGTGATGAAACTGCAGGCATAAGTAGATCTAGTCCGGGTATCGTTGACCAACACACCTTGATCTGCAATAGACTGGCCCAAAATGGGTAAATATACCCCACTCTCCTTCTTGCGACTAACCTCATTACAGAGGTCTTAAATCAGATGGCCAGGATAACCCCTATTCAAAAAGAGGTCTCTGATAAACTCAAATTCCTTTAAGAAATCACTGTCCCATGTCACCATCCTGGCTGCCCGGACCAGTTGGCCCTTGACTATTGACCTGTTCTGATGAAAGGGGTGGTTGCTTTCAAAGTGCAAGTATGAGTTTGAAAAAGTAGGTTTGCAATGGATGTTGGCCATATAGCAGCCCCTGTAGTTATCCTTAGACAGATCAATGTCCAAATAAGCAATTTTCTCCATGTAGAATGATGAAAATATCGTCCAAAAATCGGGTATATAATAGGAATTTCTTTTTAAATAATGGGTTAGGAAAGACAAAATCTTTCTCCCAGAATGTCATCACCAAATTTGCTACGCTGGCCTCACAATGGGGACCCCATAGACACCCCTATCCTTTGATGGAACCATCCTTTGTTGAAGGAGAAATAATTGCATGTAAGAACTATGTCTAAGAGTTCTCTGACCATCAAAATTTCTTTGGCAAGAGCTTGTTTCGAAATCAAAATTGCTTGGATCCATTCCAATGCTACTGAGTGGGGGATAGAGGAGTACAAGTCTATCACATCAATAGTGAGGAAATGATTCTCGGTTTTGAATGGAATCCAGTTCACTTTGCCTAAAAAAGACCAAGAATCCTTTGAGATGTGCTCCTCACTGATGACATACTTTTTCAAGATAGAGTCCACAACCTTGGCTCCAGCATACGTCATGCTCCCCTTAGCGCTGACCAACTGGTGCATGGGGGGATCCACAATATTCTTGTGGATCTTAGGGTTACCAAATAAAGCTGGAATCTTGGGGTTGGATATAGAAATATAATTGAACACATCCAAATCTATCACCCCATTGATAAACATGTCATCGTAATAAGAATGGACACGTGATATGTTGGTGTTCAACTCATTTTTAGATACCTCATCATATGTCTCAGAGGCCAGAATAGCTTCCATTCTCTTAATATAATCCTCTACATCCATAGCCACTAGACCTCCCCCTTTGTAAGGCTGCATCACTCTGACCCCTGAGTGACATAACAGTTCAAGCAAAGCCAATTCCTCCTTGGTAGTATTGAAGTCAACATTCTTCTTGGTTTTGAGAGTAGCACGAATGTCCATGTCACATAGTTGATCAAAGACGCTGACTGAAGGAAGCAGGGGTGGATTAAAGGTGCTGGGAATGGAAAAGGCCTTTGGAGAAGAACACTGGTCCCCTAATAGGAGATGTAAATTCAGTTTCCTCGTAAACAATTTTAAGTCAACCAACGTGTTAGCCAAATTGGCCCTACGGGCCAGTACAAATGATAGGCCATTAGCCAGAAGATCAACCAGAGGTGGAGGAAAAGAAAACCCAGAAAAATTATAGATCTTAAAGTCCCTTCCATTGTTGAATATTATCTCAAAGGAAGACTGCCATGATTTAGAAGAACCAGCCTGTATCCTAGTCAGTTACTCTTGTTCCTGGGTCTGTTCTTGAACTTCCGTCCCGGAGACGGTTGGGTGACGAGGCTGGGTTCCGAAAATTTGAGCCCTCGCCTTCCAAAGGAGGATTAGTCAATTTATTAAGTGAAGCTATTTGGTCACTCCTTCAAACTGAATTATATTCAGTGGGGTCATCTGAAGGGCCCCCCTTCATGGCCATTATTAACCATATCAGATCTAACTTCTTCAGTTCCATTCCGATCATCTGAATGCCGAGCTAATGTACCCAAATAATTGCCTTGGGACTTAGGAGGCTTGGGATATGCTAAGCCCTCCTTATAAGCTTTAATGTCCCTTTGCAACTTTTTGACTTTGTTAGCAGTTATTTTGGAAACGTGCTGGTCTATACTAGTATAGATTCGATCGTAATCAAATCTGTATCAAGAAAAATGAATGTCCTTCCTGATGGCTTCATCTAAAATAGTTAGCTCCTCTGAAAGAGAGGTAACTGCCTCCTGATAATGATGGCAGATTAAATTTAAGAGCTCGAACCCATGCTTATCAAAGAGAGAAATTAAATCTTTATGGAAGGCCGAGCCTTCCTCCTGTCCTGTAGGATACTGCCATGAACGGAGCCCTTTGGGTACTATTTTGGAATGCTGACATTCTCCAAAATAGGCAACCTCTAACTGTAACTTTCTTAGCTTAATTAATTTTTGATCAAACAGATTTAATTTCTGAGGTAATTCGATGCTCCCCGAACTACTCTGTTCAAAAACAGAGTCTTTAGAAGTATTGTGGAAGCAAAATGGGAAAAATGATTCCACACCAACTTCCTCAGAATAGGAAATAAACACATTCAACACATCCTGTTTAAATACTACAATATAACTCCCTACTTTTGCCACACTGCCACATGTGGTCAGAATACAAAATTTCAATATATTAAAAAGAACATACAAAAAGACATAAGACTATTTAAAAACATATGTAAATATAAAACACTCCCTTAATGATATAAGATTAAAAAACAATAAGTCAATAGCCAACAGGCTTGACTCGGAGAAAGAAACCAGAAATATGTATTAAAAAATAAAATAAATAATTCACTTCATGGTAAGTAAATTGAACCCATAATGGAGCAATACATGTGCAAATTTTTATTTTAAAAACAAAGGCTACTGAAAAACATGTATCATAATTTTGCACATTAACGTATAAAATAGTAAAGCTACCTTATCAAACTTTTCAATTTCAAAACACAGGAAACTGATAACATGTTGTTCAAGCCTGGAAAATGGTATGCTTCCAACCTCAATTGCCAAAGCAATTCTCTGAGTTCTAACAAATAGGAAACAGAGCCCCCCCTGTTATCATGCACAACCTGATCAATCACCATAAAGCTAAACCCATGCCCCGGGCACTCGCTAATGTGTTTAGCAAGTGCATTAGCCATTTTTTCTTTCTTAATGGCATATAGATGTTCATAGAGGCGCTCATGTAGTTTCCGGTCAGTTTTCCCTATATAGAAAACAGAGCATGAAGAACACTGGGCCAGGTAAACCACATGTGTGCTGGCACAGTTGAATCTCCCCTGGATTTTGTACTTTCTCTCTCTGATCACAAAATAAGTTCCCACTTTCACGTGTTGGCAGTATCTGCACATATTGCATTTGAACATGCCCGAATGTGCCCGGGTAGGTCTAGGTTTCCTTTCAAGGATGCTTTTTAAGTTGGAACCTCTCTTGTAAATGACTTGAGGGTTTAACCCTAAAGCTGAAGGACCTTGATTGTCTGGTGTAAGTAAACACCAATTATTCATAATAATAGAAGCAATAGCCCCTGCATCCAAACTGTAATTAGTGATGAAGCTGCAGGCATAAGTAGATCTAGTCTAGGTATCGTCGACCAACACACCTTGATCTGCAATAGACTGGCCCAAAATGGGGAGATATACCCCATTCTCCGTCTTGCGACTAACCTCATTACAGAGGTCTGAAATCAGATGGCCGGGATAACCCCTATTCAAGAAATCACTGTCCCGTGTCACCATCCTGGCCGCCCAGACCAGTTGGCCCTTGACTATCGACCTCTTCTGATGAAAGGGATGGTTGCTTTCAAAGTGTAAGTATGAGTTTGAAAAAGTAGGTTTGCGATGGATGTTGGCCATATAGCAACCCCTGTAGTTATCCTTAGACAGATCAACGTCCAAATAAGCAATTTTCTCCATGGAAAAGTTAGAGGTGAACCTAAGGAATTCAGTAGATGTATTAAAGCATTCCAGGATGGAGTCTGATACTTCCCTCCCCTCTTGGAGAATGATGAAAATATTGTCCAAAAATTCGGTATACAATAGGACTTTCTCTTTAAATAATGGGTTAGGAAAGACAAACTCTTTCTCCCAGAATGCCATCACCAAATTTGCTATGCTGGCCCCACAAGGGGACCCCATAGGCACCCCTATCCTTTGATGGAACCATCAGTTGTTGAAGGAGAAATAATTGCATGTAAGAACTATGTCTAAGAGTTCTCTGACCATCAAAATTTCTTTGGCAGGAGCTTGTTTCGAAATCAAAATCGCTTGGATCCATTCCAATGCTACTGAGTGGGGGATAGAGGAATACAAGTCTATCACATCTATAGTGAGGAAATGATTCTTGGTTTGGAATGGAATCCAGTTCACTTTGCCTAAAAAAGACCAAGAATCCTTTGAGATGTGCTCCTCACTGATGACATACTTTTTCAAGATAGAGTCCACAACCTTGGCTCCAGCATACGTCATGATCCCCCTTGCGCTGACCAACTGGCACATGGGGGGGGATCCACAAGAATATATATTCTTGTGGATCTTAGGGTTACCAAATAAAGCTGGAATCTTGGTGTTGGATATAGAAATATAATTGAGCACATCCAAATCTATCACCCCATTGATAAACATGTCATCGTAATAAGAACGGACACATGATATGTTGGTGTTCAACTCATTTTTAGATATCTCATCATATGTCTCAGAGGCCAGAATAGCTGTTATATTTATATTGTAGTATTTAAACAGGATGTGTTGAATGTGTTTATTTCCTGTTCTGAGGAAGTTGGTGAGGAGTCACCGACGAAAAGCTAAACAGAGACTTTGTGGCTTAAATAAACGTTGAGTACAAGTTTACTTACTTGGTTTGGACATTTTTAAGGATTTTCGAATTTGGTGTGCAGATCCCTGGCTCCTCCTTTTGTGGCAGTTGGTTTTGTCTTTTTTATCGTTGAGATGACCAATATTTTAGTTGCATAACTTACTAAATAACATATATTTGTAAACTGGAGTACTGCATTAAATGCAGATGAGAGGTGCCAGTGTCATAATGTTGCAAAGTCCACAGATAATCACATGTGCCCCATACATTATATGTATACAGGAATCATGGATATAATGGAAGGTAAAATGTGTAATGAATGATAACTCCATGCAGCTTCCAACGCCCCCACCTCCCAATAACCATTAGACATTAGTGTCTAAATTAGTGCAGTGGTAAGCGGGAGTAAGCACTAGTAAGCAAGTGTAAGCAGTATTAGGCAGTAGTAAGCGGGAGTAAGCATATGTAATCACTAGTAAGCGGATTTAAGCCCATTTGTGTGGGGGTAAGCAATGCGCACACAGGTTAAGCAATACTGAAGCTAGCTCTCTGTAAGCATATTTAACTGGAGGTTAGCATTGCTTACCCTTGCACAAACACATGCAAACCTGCTTACAAGTGCTTAAAAGTGCCTTAATCACTCTGTATCCAACAGCCGCTGTTCTGCCCAGCAACAAATTGAACAGCCTTGCAGGTCTTAAACCCAGGACCCTGTACACTATAGTCACAGTAGTTAATCACCAAGCCATCACAGCAGTACATAAGAGTGAGGTATCACCAATCAAACCCTCACTATAGTAAAATCAAACTGAGCACGTGAAAGGAATCAGTATACAGTCATATCTTCTATAACCTATATATAACATAAATATGTGAACTGGAGTACTGACGTAATGCCAGATGTGAGGTGTAAATGTAATAGAGTGTTGAAGTCCCCTACTAAACACAAGGACCCCATACAGTGTCCATACACATGAATCATGGATACCAAACATATATATAAGATGTAATGAATAATAAATCAATGCCAAAAAGCAAATACAATGCAAAGTCAATTTTAAGCAATGCTAAGCACTGCACATACCAGCTTAGGAGGTGTAAGCAATGTGTAGGCCAGCTAACTCAATGTGCCCAGTGGTATACCCCTTTAAACAATGCCAACCTTAGGTAAGCAGGTTTGCCCATAGCTTAGCCATTCCAAAACCATCCAATCATGGCAAAGGGTGGGAATTTGGCCCTACTTAAACCCAACAGGCAGGATAACATCTCATAACTGGTTGTAGTTCCCCTTGCAGGCACATGGCAGAAAGGGGAGAGGGAGTGCACTACCAAGTGCAGCACTGGGGCATCCAGGAGTCCAGAGTCATGGCAGGACTTCTTGTCAAAGACCATGAGCAGAGACTACTGCAGGGCCAGTACCAGGGTCCCCAATATAAGGTGGATGCCTGGGACCATCTCTCCCGTGACTTCACCAGTGCCACTGGCATAGCCAGAACTGCTGAGGCATCACTATGCGAAAGGGGGATTTCTTGGATCAGTGGAGCCAAAAGGCTAGGATGACAGGGGCGGTCCCAGCTGTGTGTAAGTATCACTCCACTACCTGTTTAATAATTGCCAGCTCATGTATATTATGGATAGGTATGGCTAAATATTCCTCTTATGTCCTTCACAGTGGTAAGTGAGTGGGCCATAAACCAGGAGGCCCATGGCTGTTGCCTGCAGAGGTTGCGATGCGAGGCAGGTTAGTAATACTCTTGCATGTACAGTCATAAGAAATAAATCTAAAAGTATTAGTAAATTAATTGCCAGTATAAAACCTGAATTGTTTAAGGCAAGTACTGCATACACCAGATAATATGTCAGGAAGAGTCTCATATAGTTGGTATGTAAATAAAAGCATAATAGCCTGACAATAAAAGTCTAACTGCTAGACTGCGTGTGTATGTATAATATGGTAATGTAGATTTGCAATCACTTAATAGTACTGTTGCATTAAGCACTGTTACCCACACTGTGCAACATAAATTGAATGTGTAGGAATGTCTGTATATGACTGGTCTAATCCCCAGAGATCACTTATTACAACTGAAAGACACATAGTGAGAAAACAGTGAAATGACAGACAACAAAATCCAAATACACACGCAACTGAGATGTGAACTCTTGTATTTTTAGCACACATAGCAATGGTTCAAATCCTGGGAGTGGTAGTAGTCTGCATACAGAATCATACCCCAAAACTGTACATATATGTCCATAATGTCCAGTAAATTGGCCCATATCTGCTGCCTATCAACCTGCCTCCCTGGGAAATCAGTGGGATGATCCCAGACATATAGGCAGCAAACAGGAAATACAATTGTTTGTCACACATCTATGAGAACAAAGCTGGCATACTAGCAACTCCCCAAAATCTTATGAGAGTAATAAGCCACGTATGTCCCATTTACACCCCAATGTCATCAAGCTGTGACCAGAGTGTGTACAATAACAGAGTGAGATGGATGTGCATAATAGTAATGTGGAATCTGGTACTGTGTGTGGCAACTTTCACGTAGCACTAACAAACATTGCTCCCACAGGTCTGTCAGATATGAACACTGTGCCCAGAAATAAAAGAATGATACCCTGTACTGGTACTGTTCACTTTGGTATTGTATGGCATTGTGACTGATGTAGTTGCTCTGAATAATAAGGTATTACTCATCACTGTCACCTACATTGTGCTACATAATATAACTTTCTAGGAAATCCTGTATAAGAGTGTTGTAATGCAAGGTCAGAATGTAAAACTACAGGAGAATTATAAGACAGAAAGCAGATAGGAGATATACAGCAATATCTATATAGCACATACAACTGTGATGGACAGTGTTTTAGTTTTAGCAGACACAGCCATGGTCTGAAACCTGGGAGTGGAAGTAGGCTGCATACAGAACCATACCCCACAACTGTACAGAAAAGTCCAGAATGTCCAGTATATGGGCCCATATCTGCTGCCTGTCACCCTGTCCCCCTGGGAAATCAGTGAGATGCTCCCAGATGTTTAGGCAGCAAACAGGAAATACAACTGATTGTCACATATCTATGAGAACAAACCTGTCACTCTAGCAACTCCCAAAACTGTTATGAGAGTAATAAGCCAAGTATGTCATATCTACACCCCCATGATGTCAAGCTGTGACCAGAGTGTGTACAGTAACAAAATGAGATGTATGTGCATAATATTAATGTGAAATCTGGTACTGTGTGTGACAACATTCAGGTAGTGCTATCAAACATTGCTCCACAGGTACATCGGATACAAGCACTGTGCCGAGAAATAAAAGCGTGATACCCTGTACTGGTACTGTTTACTCTGGTATTGTATGGAATTGTGAGTGTTGCAGTTGCTCTGAATAATAAGGTATCACTGATCACTGTCACCCACACTATGCAACACAATATAACTGTGTAGGAAATCCTGTATAAGAGTGTTTTAAGTCAGTAAAGGTTGAAGAGGGCAATAGTCTAGATATGTCCCTGTTCACCTGCATGTGGTCAAGACATGGCCAGAGTCTGTGAAAAAAGATATGGACAGGTATGTGCACATCAACCTAGAATCTGGGAGTATGTTTAGAAACAGTTAGTGTTAACAAACATTTCCTCCACAGGTATACCAGTTAAGAGATGTATACTGCAGGTAAAACCAGTTCATGTATAAAGATGATGACAGCCATATCGCTGTCCAGGCTAAGGCAATAGAGTAGTGTAGTAATACTTGTAAGGTACAGATAACAGTACTGACTAGGAAAGTAATGCGAATTGCAGGAATATACTAGTTGTTAATTGACATCTTTCTCCCCCACACCATATCTCCAACAATACACTACATACCCACCTCAACTGGTATGTGATGACTCCACTGTTATGCTAGGACATATGTCCTATTGATTGATAATTATTTAAATATGTTTCTATGCATCTGCTATGTTGAAATACTCCAACATTGGTGGCATGGTGCCATCAACGTACATGCATGCTGTTATTATCACTGTGGTCCCATATATGCATATGTTCCATTTGCTATGCAACTGTATCTGGTGTCTGGGTTAATGGGAATATCTATGCATGCTGTTATACCTAACCCTGGAATGTGTTGACTATTACTAACCCACATAGGTTGATACACAATAAACAACATAGTATGTATGGGAATGCGGATCCCAGTGGATCCACATGTCCCACCTCAGCTGGCCATGGCACCGGGCACCAGTATGTCTATGGGCCCAACCCGGGACCTCCTCTTCCATTGGTCCTGCACCACCTTCAGGTGGAACTGCCTCAGGAGATGGGGTTCACCCCCCTGGGAGCCAGAGTGGGCACAGACAGGAAGCAGGTACCTGTCACCAGGTCTGAGTCGTGGTGTGTAGAGAGCTCGATCAGCAGTTTGGAGATCTGCTACACCAGCTCAAGGGCCATGTGTCACAACTAGAGGGTCAGTCTGCCTCTCTGGCTCAGCCCCCAGCATAGCCACATTCAGGGCTGTGAAGGTGCAGTAGTGACTGCCCATGGGTGGGGATCTCAGTCCCACTGTTTCCACTGGAGAGCTCATGGGCTTCTGATTTCCCAACACCCTTCCCCATCAAGCTGTTTACCCCCTACATGTGTCATATACCGCCTCGTATGTATCTTGTTTGTCTTGTCTGTTAACCTACCCAACCTACCTCCCTAAGTATACCTACTGTCCCTCCCCAACATCCCATTCTCAACTGAAAAAAGGGCATTCTGTTCCCCAAAAAAAAAAAATTGCCCCATATATAGCTGTCCATTTCACATACGTGTCCACTGAACACATGTAATCTGGTCTAATTTGCATCACAACATATTATTGCTGTCCTCAACCCTTTCTCAGGGGTTTGAGTGTCCAAACCTATCTCCAAATTCAGTGTATATTCACAGCTGTTGCTATAGAAGAAATGGGCAGCTATGGACCTTCCCTACACCCTCCTACACATCCCTAGCTATTTTCCCCACTGTCTTTCACTCTTTGTGCCCCTTTTTCACCACTTTCCTATCAACCCTATTTTCTTTTCTTTTAAAGAAATTAGCATGGGGTAAGTGGGAGTAAGCACTTTTAAGCAGCAGTATGCTGGTTTAAGCTTGTTTGCATGGGGGTAAGCAATGCCTACACAGGTTAAGCAATTTAGAAGCTAACTAAGCATAAAAAACTGTAACCGGAAGTTAGCAGTGTTTACCTCTGCGCAAACCCACACAAACCCAATTACAACTGATTAAAAGTGTCTTAATCACCCTGTATCCAATGGCCCATGTTCTGCCCAATAACAAAATAAACAGCCTCTGCAAGGTTCAAACCCAGGACACTACACAACATAGCCAAAGTGATTTACCACTAAGCCGTGTCAGATAAACATAACTCTGATGTTTTCACAAACATATCATCCAGCTCAGCCATTCAACAGTACAGGAAATGTATCTAAACATATAGATGCATGTGTATGTGTGTGTGTGTATATATATATATATATATATATATATATATATATATACATGCATATCTAAATAGATATATAATATCTGTATATGTATATATATATATATATATATATATATATATATATATATATATATATATATATATATATATATATATATACATACATTTGCATACATCTATAGCTATATATGTCTACATCTATATGTCGATATAAATACAGCACTATATATATGTAAGCAGATATATATATATCTATATAGGTATATGCAGACATACATCTGTAGATATACATGAGATCATAAAAACATGTATGTCTCCATGCACCATTAATGGGGTTGAGGGGGCTTAAGCAACATGTCTTGTATGTATAGGTATCCCCCCACACCCAAACACGTTTGCCCTGCAATACACTACCAACTGTTGCAGATCCCATAACCAGGACCTGAGACAACATGGGCACAAGATGTTAACAGTACTCCATCCCACCTGTATGATGTCAGGCTGGTATCAGTAACATATCATACAGTACAGTCTCGCTACCATAGGAAATGTACAATGTGGAAGCAATCAACATCCCTAGGATACATATACACAGACACATATATGCAGATACAGATATACATATATATATATATATATATATATATATATATATATATATATATATGTAACTACACATACACACATAGAGATATGTATAGGAAGATACATATATAGATAGTGCACACAATATGGAACAGTCACTATGCCTACAGTTACCACCTTACCAACTGGACACTGTATGAGCCACCCATACAAATGACAATTGTTGCCTGCAGCATATACCCCCAGAAGGGTCAAAAGATATAACACCACACACAGGTTTGCGTACATGGGAAAGCTTTATTTGTGTACTATTACAGTTGTATATGCCATATCATACAGCTGTTAGACACGGACATACATATAAACAGAGTAATTCAACTGTGAAACAGTTATATTAAAACAGTAGTCTGGAAAGGTTTACATATGTTGCTGTCCAGGCCGAGGCCATCAAGTAGTACAATAGGAAAGACAGATTGGGTCACAGGATACCAATCAATCAACAGTAAGTAATGCACATGCATAGTCCAACAGTCTGTATCTACACTCTGTACACAATCCCTAGGGGATAAAGATCTCAGCTGACACAATGGGATGTATCTGTTACATAACAAGGCATAACTGACACCATCACAATCACACTGACACACAGAACAGTCTGTATGGCAGGTAGCAGTAGGCCTGCATTTACCCAAGGTGAATTGTATGGTAATGTACATCCAGATACCTTAAGGCAGTTTTCCCTTGATACCCCCACATGTTGCAACAGCCAAGGTTAGTTATGGTGCATCCCCACTCAATAATACAGGGTCATATACTGCTGTAACATACACTGGCCTCTGGAGTGCATAAGGGCACACATGTATTGTGTAGGTGAAGCCCACACATATATGGACCCAACCCCACAGTATGTGTGGGGAACACAACAGCAGTGGACTGATGGCAGGAATGGCAGCATGACATACTCACAGCCCACTACATAACTCCTGACAGCATGTCATATGCACAAAGTCTGGTATGTAGGTGGAGGACAGAGGATGGAACACAGGCCCATATGTGTAAAACTGTTGTCATACACTAAGCAAGTCGCTGGTGTTACAGGATAGTCTGCAACATACCCTTAGTCAGGAATATGAAGTTAGAGACATAAATGGATGTAGCCATGTACTGATAGCACTCAACACACACACTGCCAGTGATATATTTTACATAAGACCTGTGTGGTGGACAGACAAAACATAATAGGCACACCTCTGGCCATCAAGAGGATAGGCCCACAGTTGAGAGATATGCAGACAGACTGCATTCCAAGTTAAACTAGTATGTACGCACAAACCCTGTAACACCGGTGCTATATAATGCAGACAACAACGCTGCTCTGGAACCTCCTACAAATATGTAGCTGGCCTGATTGTGCAGGATCTCCTGTAAGAGGTATTGCTACCTGTTGTATGTAACACTGCAGACCAAACACAGGAAGGAGGTCCATTATACAGGAAAGGTAAAGAGACCATGCCCACATGATGTAGGGATTTATAGTAGTTGGTTGCCATGACAGTGGTAATTGGAAGTACTACACAGCATGCTGCATGCAGGTAGCAAGTGGAGGACACTGATTGGTGCAAAAGCCATCACCTGACCATGTGCATCACCTAAAAATTTCATGCTACAATCTATGCAAAACAGCTCATTCCATTTACTGGACAGAGAGAGAGAGAGAGAGCATATAAGGCACAGAAAAAATAAATCCAGTAGAGTCTGCATTCCCAGAATAAGTATGTGAAGTATATATATATATATATATATATATATATATATATATATATATATATATATATATATATATATATATATATATATATATATATATATATATATATATATATATATATATATATATATATATATATATATATATATATATATATATGTAATTGACCATCGTACTTGGTCCATAACAATGAGATACAAGACGTGGAATGATTTATATGTGCCTTCATGTGTTGTTGTAATGATGTTCAGCTGAACAACTGCTAAGGACAATAGAGTCTGTCCCTGTAGGTAGTGGACCATAGCCATCAACTGTGCAGAGCAACACTGACTGATGAGATATAAGCCATCACAGTTTGTGTTGTGTAATGGGAAGTATGTATTTTACGTGGCCAATAGCTGGTGGTGCAAGTAATGCCATAATAACGGGCACATGGGTTCCACAGCCTACCTCTTGCAGGATATTCAGGTTAACCTGTATTGTAGCATGCAGGAATGCCATAGGTGTGTAATGGAGTTACCTGCAATCTAGCCCTACATATACCCCCTCCAAATGTTAGGCTGTGACCATATGTGGCACCTGTCTGTGTTGTAGCAAGGCAGAATAGTGCAGCTGTGCAGGAAGGTGTTTTGAGATTGTGGACCTGATGTCTGAATGTACCCCCCATATAGTTATCCATATGTGTACATACACACACACACACACACACACACACACACATATATATATATATATATATATATATATATATATATATATATATATATATATATATATATATAAACAGGTATGTCCACAAATATACAGATACCCATGTGTAGACATAGATATGAGCACATATATACAACATCACATATATCTACATATATATAGATATATACATATATGCACGTCTACATATATACAAACATACACAGAAACATATATGCATGTAAATACATGTCCCCTATATTAGTGCCACAGTGCTGCATGCGATGTGTGAGGAAACAGCACACATAGCAATACACACAGATATCTACAGCTGTCAGTGTGTGTGCAACATGGATGGGCATGTCATATGTGAACTCCTTGTTGGGACCACAGTGCCCTTGTCTGTGAAGTATGGAATGGGAATATGGGGAAGTATGGCAGGTATAGTTGTGGAGGTGGTCAGGGTTGGTAAATATAGAGGACAGCCTACACGGGTGGTATGTGACACATATTGTGGGTAAACACCCTGGATGGTGTTTGTGGTCTGTGATGTAGATGCCCCATGGGCCCCAATATGGACACAATGGGAACAAGCCTCCCACCCACTGCTACTCACAACAGCAGTCCACGTCCTGAAGGTGCCTGGCCTGGAGGCTGAGCAGGAGGAGCATGTGGGTCATATGAATGTTTACTGGGTTCTTCAAGGTGATGTATCACATCCCACATGTGTCTGTGGAGCCCGTTATGGAACAGACCATGGACCTCTCCTCAGGGGATAGAAACATGTCTGTGTGTACCCCCAGGGGGGGGCAACATCCCTTGGGTTGGTTCCACCTGACGGTATTGCTGGACCAGTACATGAGGAGGCCCCAGGGTGGGTCGCACATTTGATGTGGCCTGTTAACTTGGGCAGATGAGAGGTGATTCTGCAGGCCAATAGTACATATACATGCTATTGTGTTACTGTTATAGAACATATGTTGGTAGTAATAGTCTACACAATCCCAAAACATGTCCAACAGCATGCATAGATAACCCCAATAACACAGAATGTCAGATGTGCAGCAAACACATAGCAAGCATACCACAGGTATATATGGAACCATTGTAACCATGACAATGGCATGCAGGTGAATAGTCTCTAACAGGCCAGCAATGATAGTGTCCACACAGGGAACATGGCTACAAACACATTGCACAAAGCGTGGTACAGTAAAATATCTGCCCCACTGGTAGGTATGCTATAGCCATGCCTATTGAGTTGTGTGTACAGTTTGTTGTCACTGATATGGTAGGAGGGTGATAGTGATGTGTATTAAGAATTGTGCTAACCTTGCTGCATGACTTGCTCACATCTGTGTCCATCTTTATGTCTTTCAGGCACGATGTCCCATGGAAGGCTGCCAGCCTACACAGCAGCTGAAAATGAAATCCTGCTGAATGAACTAATGCAGCACTATGCGATCTTGTTTCGCCGAGCCGCACATGATCAGCAGGAGTAGACCTCCCTGTGGAACGACCTAGTCCACAGGTCAATGATGTTGGACTGCAATATCGCAGTTATGAGCAGGCCCAGAATCATTGTTCTGACCTGCTTTGCAATGCCCGTCAGCATGCTGCTACAGTCTGGGGGGATCACCTCACCACAGTGGGGAGGGCCATGCCATCCATCCCCCCTGACATGTGTGGAGGAGCTCCTGGCCAGCCTCAAGGCACCTGCCTGTGTAGCCAGCCATCAACCACTGGACACCTTTGTGGAGGTGGTTGCCACCCACACACCGGCTGAGGAGTGTGCAGGTAAGGCCACAGGGCACATCTGTAGACCACTGTTGTGTATACATCTGCATCGGTACAGGTAGATCATGCATATCTGACATGTCATAGATATATTTTGTTGCTGCATAGAAGTGATAAACATATGTCCATATGTGGTAGTATTGTGAAAATGTACTTTTGATGTATTGTAATACTGCACCCACCCTGTAGCAATGCCCTAGGTGTGGCCACTGACTTTGCAGCTCACACCCTCTTATGTAGGTCCCTCTGGGATACCACCAAGGCACCAACCTTTAGCTGGTGAGTATGGTTTATGTAGATGCTTGCTAATACACCGGGAATGTAATAGCAATGGTATATTCCATGTACACATCTAACACAGCAACCCAGAATGCATGCTGTACATGTGCATGTATTGTTGCTGTGAAATGCATGGCATCACAGGGTTGACCATGATGGGGTATTGGAAGGGTATGTTAGACACCTACATGAAAACTAACATCCTGTCCTTGCAGAATGTATCCACAGGGAGTAACATAATGGTGGGAGACATGGCCTACAGTATGGACATGTATGGAACAACACTCATATAGAGTGCAGCAGCAGTGTATATGCCTGTAGGACAATGGCAACTGCTGCAGAGATACATTATGGCATAAGGCATTACAGTGGTTCACATTATCAGCTGGGACTAGGCTGTAACATGTGGTATTCGGTGTATGGGACACTGCAAAGTGACACACATGTGTAAGGCTTACTTGGCATGCATCTGCAAAAAGGGTGAAGGGGGGGTGTCAGTATGATACACCAGTGCACTGCAGCAGGGTTCCTAAGGATGCTAAAAATGGCTGTATCTGCACATAGTCTGGTTCAGGACCTGTGGCAGACATAACCCTACCCCTGCAGCAATAATAACAGCAGTGTGTGAACACCAAGGGATGTGCACATGAGTAGACCTTGCAATCATACAGATTAGGGGGACATGTGTAGGACAGACCGAACATAAACTGACACACTATCATAAGGGTGTGCACACATATGCCCACACAGTGTGTATGCATCGTGGTCAGCATCTGTACACCTAACACATTCCGTAGATACTGCTTGTGAAAGTACAGGACATATGTCACATATAGGGCTCATGTACTGTTAAGATATGTGGTGATGTGGTCCCATGGCAGATCAAGGATGGGTGCATCATGTCAATAAGGGTGTGTACACCCCCTGTAGCCACAGTATGCTCTGATAGTCATCAGTGTAAGAGTATTGGATTGGTCATACATGGTCCGCTGATGTTGAGAACTGTAAATCAGACATCAGGTATTCACAAATGACATCTGTCACATATCATCCCAGGTATGTGTTGCTAGAAAACATAGAGGCTGTGAGCATTAAAGCTGACATAACTGTTACAGTAGTACACATTCAGCAATGGGCTGTACACCTGTGAGGTGTAGTGCACAGTACATGGCAGGGTGCAGAACAGGTGCACAGCAGTACTGTGTACATGGGTGCAGTTTTATCCAGAGGAAGGGGCATCACCTAGTGACACAGCACACATATCACACACATGTATACTGTTGTTAGCATGGATTGACTATAGATGCACTGCATGCTGTTGGGTACCATATGTTATGTATGTTGACAGATGGGTAATAGGAGGACTGTGTGTACTATCATTGTGCAACCTCACCTGTATGTGTGTGTGTGTGTGTGTGTGTGTGTGTGTGTGTGTGTGTGTGTGTGTGTGTGTGTGTGTGTGTGTGTGTGTGTGTGTTTGTGTGTGCGCATCCTGGTGGGTAGTTAGTTTGTCTGTATGTTTACTCTGGTGAAGTGGAGGGAGGTTGATGTATGTAGGATGCGTGTGTGCATGTGAGTGTGTTTGTGTGGCTGGCCATGTATGCACATGTGTGATTGTGGGGTGTTCATACAGCAGTACCTCCCATTTGGGATTGTGCAGTACATGGACATGGACTGCTGCAATACACACCAGGAATACTTGTCATGTATGTAATCACAGGACAACTGATAGTATAATATGGTCTGTAGCATGGAACAGGCATTGAGAGGGAAGGTAGACACCAGGTACACCCTTACTACTGCATTCAGCAGAGTGGTCACCTACAACCCACGTATGCAGCACTACAGACGCATTGGTGAAATACTAGTCTACACAAGGGAGTGTATCCATATATTACAGTTGTCACATGATAGACTGATTGAGAGCATATCTGGCATTTACTGAGCATTGCATACTAATGACACACCAGTGCGTAATATTATGGAGTGAACATAGTAGCCCACACATATAGGGGCCATGCTCATGATGTCTGGACATACACAGGGTGAAGACCAAATGACAACAGTGGCTATCTAAAACCACTACACACAGGTCAGGCAGGTAATGTAGTAACAGGTCTTGTGTTGTGATCGCTTGTGTAGGCATTTAGAGGACTGATATGTTAATGAGTGTTATTGATGTTTGTATGTAATCAAGTGTGATGCAGGATGAGGTACACATGGACATATACATGGGACTGTCTGTAAAGTCATGGACAGGTAGATATTACGGTGGTGTGTGTGTGTGTGTGTGTGTGTGTGTGTGTGTGTGTGTGTGTGTGTGTGTGTGTGTGTGTGTGTGTGTGTGTGTGTGTGTGTGTGTGTGTGTGTGTGTGTGTGTGTGTGTGTGTGTGTGTGTACTGTTAGGCAATACTGTACAGGTTTTAAAGTGTGTTTATTGTTTTTCCCCACAGGTGGCGAGGTGGGTCAGGGACTCTCCTGCATGCAATCTGAAGTCGGTGTACATACAGACACCGATGATGATGATAGTACTGTTGAGGCACAGGTGGAGTTGTTAGGGGCCGAAACAGCACCATCATTTGACATCCCCCTTTTAACCACCCCAACCCCACATACAGTTTCAGTGCCTATACATAACCCATCACCAGTGGCCATAGTGGAGGGACAGCTGGCATTTGGTGGCTGTGCACAGGAAAGTGTGGTAACCATGCCTACTGTGTCTGGTCACAGCAGGCATAGCTAGATGTCTGGCAGGGCACCACATAGGCAGATGTCCCAGGTTGCTCATGGTAGGGCCACTGGACATCATGCCCCTGGAAGAGGCGACATAGCTGGTACCAGCAGGTGCATGTTTCAGGCTGTCATGGAGGTGCAGGCACATATAAAACATTACACCAGACAGGGTCTGAGGCTTCAGAGGGTTGTTCTAACATCTGCAAGTGACAATACCCGTGAACTGGCTGGTGCCATCTGTGCATTAACTGAGTTCATGGATAGACGGTCTGGTGAGATGATGGCCCTCATCCACCGTGGTCTTCCTGTGCTTGAACATGTGGTGGGAGTGCGGCGACGGCTGTGTGGATGTAGGCCAACAATGCCAACAGCTGGCAGTCAACGTGGACATGCTAGGATACTAAGGGGCTCCTGTAGTGGCAGTACCAGCCCTGGCACTGCAGGAGGGGCGCTGTCCACACCACACCACAGCAGGCCATGAGCACGTGGTCCTGGCCAGTCCCAGGATGGACCTGGTACCAGCGGGCATTTGTCATCGTCAGGTGAGAGTAGCACATCAAGGCCTGTACCTGCACATGCCCATGGAACCTCTGGCATGCACAGTCCACATGTCCATGGCTGGAGGCAGTGAACAGCACATCCTGCCAGGTATGGTCTGCAGCTGTCCATAAACACCTGCGTAGGGCAGCCACATGGCAGAACTGTGTGCATGCATACCCACACATGATACAAACTCACTTAGCGCAACCCCATACCTAGACACATCACATCACCATGCCCAGTTCACCTCAGTACACTCCTCATCCACACACATGGTGTCAAATGTATAGCCTACCCACAGCCTCAGGCAAACCAACAACACACCCTGTACATATGATGGTACCTGTGCCACATCTCTGTCATCCATACCATCTATGCAGGGACAGGCTACTATGGTTTTGATGCACATGGTGACTGTACTGGAGTGTACCAGAGTACTGCAGTGTAACGTGTTGTAAGGAGTAAAGTGTAATGCATATATGTCAGTTAGTGTACCCTTCCAGCAATGTTGCATTATAGCCGTTAGTAACACTGGTTGATTGTGGTCTCCATAATGTTATCCATTTGTGTAGTAGGTGTACATGTGTCAGCAAGAGGATGCCCTGTGCATATGATGATACCTGTGCCACATCCCTGTCATCCATACCATCTATGCAGTGACAGGCTACTATGGTTCTGATGCACATGGTGACTGTACTACAGTGTACCACAGTACTGCAGTGTAACATGTTGTAAGGAGTAAAGTGTAATGCATATACGTTAGTTATTGTAGCCATCCAGCAATGTTGCATTATAGCTATTAGTAACACTGGTCGATTGTGGTCTCTATAATGTTATACATTTGTGTTTTAGGTGTACATGTGACAGCATAAGGATGCCCTGTGCATATGATGATACCTGTGCCACATCCTTGTCATCCATACCATCAATGCAGGGACAGACTAATATGGTTTTGATGCACACGGTGACTGTACTACAGTGTACGTCAGTACTGCAGTGTAACATGTTGTAAGGAGTAAAGTGTAATGTGTTGTAGGTGTACATGTGTCAGCACGAGGATGGTCTGCAGTCATATTCCACAACAGGGTATAGCACTGGGGTGACACCATGGCTGTGACATATCTGGGATACAGTTGAACACATGTCATAGGTTAATGACAGTTAAGTTGTATTTGTAGAATAACAGTTATTGCCTGTGCGACATGGACAGGTGACCAGCTGGGGATGTATACCCTGCAACCTGATGTAGACGCATCCACATACACGCACACTGTAACTTGGCAACACTGGGACTAGACCCCTACCTAGGTATGTAGTGATACTGAAGTGTGTGGCTTACATTGCACACACCACACAGTGTTTAGGGTGAGGTGTGTCCCAGGTTACATGTTACGTGCATAACATCCCTAGACATGTACAGTATGCTAATGGGGGATGTAATGGGTGTATATGAACAATACATAGTGTGACATACCTTCATATACACATTAACAGAAACATAACAGGCAGACACACATCCGAGAGACCAGGGCCTATTGCTGCTAACGAACTTGACAGTGTGTCCAATGTGTTACAGGTAGGCTGCACACAGCACATGCATAACTGGCCTGGAATGTGGTATCATTTACCTGTATGGATGATGGTGACAGTGGTAACCATAACATGGTACATGGGAAATATACTGGGTGTACCTTGGTGGAATAACAGTATACTCAGCACCCACATCCCCCAGAGGAAATTGTACTCCCTGACACCCATGATGACAGTCTGATACACCTACCATCACACATTGGCCATGGCTGAGATACAACCCATTGTAGATCCCAACAGTGGTACTACAGGGATATGTATCTGATGCACATGCCACATGCATAGCAGGGTGTTGCATTGTCATGCCTCACTGATGGGCAGCAACAACACTATCTGTACTACTGTGTGGCAATGGGTATTGCAATAGGTGTATGTGGCCTCAGAATGCTGTACCCTACTGATAAATGGACATGCACATATACCCACAATTACCAGAACAAAATGGGTATCCCATGCCTATCAACATATTTGTACAAAATTGTTGTGATGGTACTGCAAGGCTTGTGTAGCCAGTATGGGGAGGAGCTTAACAGGGTACATGTAATGTCCCATTGTCCCATACAGCAGCAGCCACGACTGGCTATGGCAACATGTGTGCTAACACACAGGCACTGCTATACTCAGTCATGCAGATGTACACATGTGTCAGTACTGGGGTGCATCACTGCAGGTGGTCATAGCTGTATACCTAGCTATTGTCCAAGGAGAGATGGGTTGTGTAGGGGTTGTGTGTACAGTGGTATCCTGCCACCTGTCATGTGACAGCAGGCAATCTATCGACAGACACTACTGTGGTGACCCTCAGGGTGAGAGTGACATGCATCAGCCATTCCTCCAGGTGCCTCCTGCACATGGCCACTGAGGTGATCATGTTGGCATGCATGCATTACAACACATGGTTAGTGTCTGTGATGGAGACCTGTACCCAAGCATGTTCTGTTGACGTTGGTAGTGTAGTGGAGGTACCCATGGCATGTAGTGTGTACAGGGTGTTATCTCCAATATGTGCCAGTTCTTACACAGCTGGGCAGACATGACAGTGTCAATCACTCTTATGATATTGGTACATATCCCAGCTGGATAACTGCCATCTGCACATCTGTACAGGGACTGTCAGTCATCAGCTTGGCAAGTAGCTATGCAGTAGTATGAATGTGTTGACAGATAGACGTTTGACAACAATATGTATGCCATACCTACATGTCAGGAGCCCTCACTATCATGTGCTGTACAGACGGTAGTTTACAGTTAGATTCCACATGTTGGCTCATTACCCAGTAGGGGTTATATACTATGACACAGCTCACACACCAGGGATACAACAGGGAGGCCTCAGAGTCCAGCTATGCCTGCAAGTGTGCCTGTTGTCAGTACTACATTTAGCACTCTACTCTTGCCTGTATAGGCACTGACAACAGTAGTACCGCTACAATACACTACATGCCAGTGTGACAGCACGTACCCTGGGCTATTACCCCTGTATGTAACACAGTCACATGGATGAGAGTGCTGTACAGGCCTCATACACATCTGTGTCCCAGGCATGACACTCATACCCCTTGCTACTGTAATGACAGCACATAGACGCATGTATTGTACATGGCATTACATACACTTATTACAGATGTCATTACCCTGATATGTTATCAGACTGGGTGGTGTGAACTGGTTACCAGGGCTAAGCCATGCTAGGCAGGCATCAATACTGATGCAATATAACAGCTGAGCTGATTTGCACACTGGTAAGTGAACCCTACACTGTCTAAGCACCCGTGCATTTACCCGTAGCTTAGCACTGCTTAGCTCCACGCAAACCCTCACAAACACATTTAAAGCTGCTCAAAACTGCCTTAACCACTCCATATCCGACAGCTCTTGTTCTGCTCAGCAACAAAATGAACAGCCCTTGCAGGTCTTGAACCCAAGCCCCTGCACACTAAAGTCACAACATTTAACCACTTTGCCATGACCACTGTGAAGACAACTGTTGCTTTTCCAATATATCTGTCAATACATATATTGATTTGTATTGAACAATTGCCTTTACTTCCACAATTGTGTACTACTTGTTATTAATATGACTGTTGCATCACATATGTTGTTTTATCATAATGTACACATAGCAGATAGATATAGTGAGATACATCTGGGAGTGCATACACAACCATGAGGCTTACACATGACAGGAATATGGATATATATATATATATATATATATATATATATATATATAAAATCTGCTTTTACTGTATTTGTGTTTCTTCCTACTTTATTTTGCTTTTGCGTCATCTTAATAGTACTCAATTGTATTTATTACTGCTTGGTGTAACTCATTCTAAGCCTTTTAGTTTAAGCACTTGGGCTTCAAACCAGTTGTTTTACATTAAGAAGGTTTGTGGTTTGCACTGTAGTGGCAGAACAGGTAGCTTACATCCTTCTAAGTTGGGAACTGCTGATTGAGGGCTCAGTGTCTGTTATTCTAAAAGTGTAGTAATTCTGGTTTAAGCTCTTGGGCTTCAGGCCAGTTATTTTACATTAAGAGGGTTTGTGGTCCGCACTCTTGTGGGAGGAGGCTGGACTATGCCCTTCTGAGCTGGGAATTTCTGGTTAAAGGCTTATAGTGCCTGCATATTTGAACTGCTTCTTACTGAAATTGGTACACCTTGTTTGCTGTGACATAGACTAGATCCAGGCCTGCTGAATCTAGCTTTGTTTGTATAACTTGAGCACTAATCTATGCATTCTTTAAAGTATTCAATTGTATTTATTACTGCTTGGTAGTAACTTGATTAAAGTGTAGCTATCATTCTAAGTCTTTTGGATTAAGCACTTGGGCTTCAGACCAGTTGTTTTACATTAGGAAGGTTTGTGGCCTGCACTGTGGTGGCAGGACAGGTAGCTTACATCCTTCTAAGTTGGGAACTGCTGATTGAGGGCTCAGTGTCTGTTATTCTAAAAGTGTATTATTTCTGGTTTAAGAAAATGGGCTTCATGCCAGTTATTTTACATTAAGAAGGTTCGTGGTCTGCACTCTTGTGGGAGGAGAGGCTGGACTCTGCTCTTCTGAGCTGGGAATTTCTGGTTAAAGGTTTATAGTGCCTGCATATTTGAACTGTTTCTTACTGAAATTGGTACACCTTGTTTGCTGTAGCATAGACTAGATCCAGGCCTGCTGAATCTAGCTTTGTTTGTATGCGTGTTGTTTGTTTGCTTGTTATTTCCCTGAAATGCTAATTCCACCTAAAACGTGGCTTTTCAGTGCTTCTGTGGCCCCCTAGTGATATCTGCATTGCTTACTGTACTTATTTCCTTGTTTCACTTGAAAGAAAATTGCTGTTTGTCATTTTTGCATTTAAGTTACCTGTAACACATTGCATTTAAGTTACCTGGCACTTGCTCACTAAAGCAATTATATAAGTCAGCACTAAAAAATTAAAAGCACTACACCCTCACAACCTCCCCTTGAGTACCTTGTTCCCCATTGGACCTTTTTTTCAATTATAAAGGAATTCCCAATACTATTCTAGCATGTCTAAAGGTCAGTTGTCAATCTCTTCTCCGGTCCAGCTGGTGAATCTGGGAATCTTGAGGCAATGTTACAACTGCCTCATGTACACAGACAACCCTCTCCTCCTCCCAACAAATTCCAACACATATGAGAGATGCAACCATATAGCCAAACCGGAGGCTAAGCTCTCTCAAATCAGTACTGGCGTAACCAGTCAGGATGAGAAGGAAACCACACTCACTACGATTCCAGTCTCACATAGACCTACCACGACAGCAAACCAAACACATAAACACACAAAAACATACTCGGAGGCTCTAAATAAAAATCTGCCTAAGCAGCAGAGACCTCCAAAGCAGACACCCAAGCAACCGTTACCCTAAAACAAAACACGTGCAACACATAGCTCACAAAGCCTGTGTGCCGAACAGTCACAGCCCTTAAGGCTAAACAACACACCTGATACACTTGTAATAGGTGACTCTATCGTCAGGCACACTGACGTCCCGCTCACCAGGCTGAACAAGGAGAAGGTCACGGTGAGCAGCCTGTTGGGCGCTAGGATCAGCCACATAACACAAGCACTCAGGTCACTCCAAGGCAAGTACAAATATGACTCGGTCATTGTCCATGCTGGTGTGAATGACCTGAGATGTACCTCCCTGGACTACATGAAAAGAGACATAGAGGAGCTCTCTGAGCATGTAGCCCAGGCCGGTATGACCCTGACCTTGAGTAGCATCTTACCCTCACCAAGAATGATGCCACAATATGAAGACAAGATGATTAATTTCAACAATTGGCTTAAGTATTGGTGTCATTCAAAGGGGATCCAATGCCTGTCAGCCTGGGATGACATGCTCGACAAGCCACAATGCTTCGCTAGGGACGGCTTGCACCTGTCACCCCTGGGCTTTCAGATATTGGCAAAGGCTCTTGCTTCCCCCATAGTGCCTTTTTTAGGCAAGGCTCAAAAGACAAACCCACCTCCATAGGTATCACAAGGGATAAGAAACTAAGAGTAATGCTACTCAACGCCAGAAGTCTAAACTTCAAGATGCATGCACTCGAAACTCTCCTTAGCATGGCGAACATCGATATCTGTGCAGTAACAGAAACCTGGTTCAAGGTTCCCGAGAGCACCCCAGCACTACCAGGTTATACCTCATACCATGCTTTTCGGCCCCAAAACTTGGACCAAACCACAAAAGGAGGGGGGGTATCAATATTCGTCAAAGATACCCACACCTCCAGGTTGGTGGCACAGCACGAAGCATCAGAGACTATCCATGTGCAACTAACAGTGGGTAAAACTGCCTTCCAGTTTATAGCCTGCTACAGACCACCCTCCCAAACCCAGGAACCCCATCCGGCCTTCCTGAGAACACTGGAAAATATGAAGGTCTCTCCAAACACTATTATATTGGGCGACTTCAACTACCCAAACATAGACTGTGAGCATTACTGTAGCTCCAACATCCTAGCCCAAAGGTTCCTAGAATTTATAAACTCAAATGCTATGGAACAACTTGTTACCACTCCCACAAGAGGGGAAAACATACTGGACCTGATCATCACCAACATGGGGACGCTATGCTGCAGACCAGAAGTGTATCTCTCACTGGTAAGATCAGACCATAAACTAATCTCACTGGATATTCACATCCCGACCCCACCCCCTGCCCAGAAAACCACAGTGAAAAACTTCTCTAAAGCAAATTTTACACTCCTCAAAACTGAGGTGGAATCCTTCAAAGCCCCTGAGCCTGTGGAAAATACGGCCCATACTGCAGAATCCTTTATAAACGCATTCTATGAACACCTACAGGAATGCATGGATCATGCAATCCTAAATAAAACCAAGACCCAATCCTCCAAAGGCAGATGTCCTGTCTGGTGGACCCCAGCCATAAACAAACTATACAATAGAAGGAGGAAGCTACTACATGATAGAGCAAAATCCCAAAAAGGGAAGGCATCTCTGATCAGTATTAGCAAAAAACTACGGGCACTCATAAAATCATCTAAGGCCAGCTTCGAGAAAAAAATTGCACAGGACACTAAGGATATTCACAAGGCTTTCTTTAGTTATGTTAGGAACTTGGTGGAAATTCCCAGATATGCTCAGAATTAGTCCAAAATGACAAAAAATACATCAAACCCACAGACATTGCCAACATCCTAGCTGACAGGTTCAGCGCAAACTCCCCCCCCTCCCCACCAGAAGGGCAAATATCTATCCCAGCAGAGTGCTGCCCCCCTCACATGTCAGATGCTCAGGTAAGAGTCGCCCTCTCCAAATAAAAAAGTACAGCATCAAAGGGACCAGAGGGTGTCCCGGGCTGCATCCTACATGAACTCCAAGAAGAGCTAAACCCAAACATAAAACTACTGTTCAATCTCAGCCTTACTACAGGATATGTACCCAAAGAGTGGCATACAGCAACACTGGTCCCACTCCACAAAGGTGGAGCCTCAAAGGATCCTGGAAACTATTGCCCCATAAGCCTGACTAGCTTGGTCTGCAAAGCTATGGAAAGGATCATCATGGACCTCATAAATAAAGATATTGGGGACCTACAGACACTGGATCCTACCCAGTTCAGCTTTATTAAGGGCAGATCCTGCCTCTTAAACCTGGTCAATTTCTTTGAAACAGTCACCAAGGTCATTGACGAGGGGAAGGTGGTCCACGCAGCCTACCTGGACTTCGCAAAAGCCTTCGATACAATACCCCACTTGGGCATTATAGATAAGCTCACCAGCTTAAATATAAACCCTTATGTCACTAGATGGGTTGCAAACTGGCTCAAGGACAGAACCCACATGGTTAGAATTGCTGGAGCCATGTCAGACTCCAAACAAGTTACAAGTGGCGTCCCACAAGGCTCAGTCCTGGGACCTCTCTTGTTCGGTATATATTTCTCGGAGGTACAGGCCAACACGGAAGGACTGTGGCTGACCATGTTCACAGATGACTGCAAACTGGGTGCCATAATCAACTCTCCAGCCGACACAAGCATCCTCCAAAAGGGCCTCATAGAAACAGACAACTGGTGCCAGAGCCATGGCCTCAAGCTAAATGCCAAAAAGTGTATAATCATCCCCTTTGGCAAAAACAAAGTGCCCACAAATTACCACATAGGTGGTAATCCATTAGGTACAGAAGAAGTAATTAGGGACCTGGGGACTCAAGTTGATAACAATCTCTCATTTGACAACCACGTGGCCAAAGTGGTTAGAAAAACATTTTATATAGCCCACCTAATCATGAAGGGATTCACATCTAAATCAGGGGAGGTCATCGTGCCTCTTTACTCATCCCTCATCAGGCCCATAATTGAGTACAATGCCCCTTTTGGGATGTACCTTACCAGACACCTGCAGCAACTGGAAAGACCCAAAAAATACCTCACCAAGAGGATCAAAGGGCTCAAACAGATGCCATATGCTGCCCGGTTAAAGAAACTCCAGCTCTACTCAGTGGCATACCACCTGCTCAGAGGCGATCTGTGCCTGACGTATAAAGCCATGTCCAACCCGGAATTAATGGATATGCTGCACCTCAGAAAATCCAAATCCCATCGAGCTATGCACTTGAGAGACTTGAACCTCAGCACTGAAATAAATAGGACATGCTGGAGGTATAGATTCATAACCCAGAGGCTCCCTTCACTCTGGAATAAAATCCCAGTCCAGGTTAGGCAGAGTCCCTCATTGACTCCCTTCAAGAGGAATCTTGATGAGTGGATGGGAGATCGTAGGTTTACCCCGGGTATCACTTCTGTGTCACTGTTAGACAGAGGCACAGTATACTAACCTCGAAAAAGGGCATAGCAAAATTAATTTAAAATGGGTGGCAAAAGCCAAACACACTCTGGCTAGGCTTATAAATGCCCTAGGGCAGATAGCCTAGTATGAACCTATGAATCTACGAACCTATGAACCTATATATGTCGACATGTACATACACATGTATATTCACACATATGTCTGTATGCACATCTGTATAGTGCAACATATATATGAGCATGTGTTCATTTCTTTGTATTTATATATATATATATATATAATCCACCAAGCGAAGAAAACAGGTCCGATTAAAATAACCAAGGTCTTTATTCCTCCACACACTGGACACACGCTAAAGCACCACAAAAAATCAAAGATAAATCCAAATCCACATGAACGCTATTCCGCTACTGCGTTTTCGTATTATCCACTCAACTTCATCAGATAAAATACTGCATTCAACAAGCCATTTTTATATGTCTTTAAAAAAACAAAATCCAACTCCTCTCTGTGCAGCTAGTTTCTTGGTGTTAACAGCAGTCTACCAATTGAAACAGATGTACCGGCAAAAGGTGACATTTATATATATGTGTGTACATATGCATATCCATCTATGTGTGTCGATATGTATAGGTACATACATATATATATATATATATATATATATATATATATATATATATATATATATATGGATATATATATATAGATATATGGATATGTATATATACATATATGTTCACCATATGTCCTGAACATGGAATGGAGCCCTACCTCAGCCCCAATAGTCCCAACCTCTTAGTGAAAGGGTATGTCAGGTAAGTATTGCAGGTATATATGTAGACTATTGCTACTGTGATAGGGGTTGTCTTCACAGAAATGTTGTGTGTGGGAGGTCACATCTGCTTTTAACATGTGCGACACTGGCCACAGACAGGCATCCTAAGGACATCATAGTACAGTATCACTGCTAGCACAGAAATTATCCTGTGGACTACAGCAGAGATATGGGCAATAAATGTGGACAGTCTGACACACTCTGGTCAGTCCAGAGGTATACAGAGAACCCCTTATTGCAAGACAAGTGGACTGAGCCTGACAATGTGGATGTTAACAGCCATGTAGATAGGTATATCATGTAAACACTGGTATACATTTGCCCGCATAGGTTAGGCATTCACACAACCCTGTCTGTCCTGACACATACTAACCACTGGTACAGATGTGCCATGGCCACATACTACCCACTAGTTAGTGATATACATCTGTACAGCATCCCACTACTTTGTCCGACATACATGGCTATTATGATGCCCTGGCAGCAGTACATCTGGCAAGTATATGGACATAACATCACATTGGGTAACTACAATAAGCTGCTAGGCATGTAACAAAGCACTGTGTAGGCTACAGGCAGACTGCCACAACACTGGCCTACATTTCTTATAGGGGAATACACATGTACCTGCATATATAGCAAGCTCTACAGGCATGTCACAGGACAGAGTAACAGACACCTGTGTGAAAATGCATAACCACAACCAATGTGAACACAGCCATAGATACATATGGTAGCTAGTGTAATATTAAAGTATATGGACTATCTGATCAACACCCTCCTCATATGTGTCACTCACACACTTACCCTGCATATACTAGGCCACTACACAGTGTGGTCTGACGCCTGTCTGTGGTATGGGACATCTGTGTGTTTGGCCCTACAAACATGTAAGCCAATAGGGTAACATACAGTGGAGGAGCATGTAACATCAGTTAGAACAGGACCAAGAACAATGACATCTACCACAGTCTGTACACAGGTCAAGGTACAAATTCACAATGCACATACTGTCAACAATCACCATAAGTACACAGACCTCAGTACTGTACACACAACAACAGAATGCCCAGGTTATGTCCTCAAAGATAACCCCTACTATACATAACATGTGTCACAGTCTGATATCTCACTGGCTTGTTATCAGATATGATGCCAGTAAAGTATGGTGTACAGAAAATATGCACTTTTTACTGCATGATATATGGACACAGGTTGACAGAGTTGTGGCTGGAGGCACAAACACAGAGCCAACATTGACATGTTGCTGTAATAACCTCATACATTTGCTGTTGCAACAGGGTTTGTTGTGACATATTTCCTATGAGGGGATATGAAGTCAGTAACTGTCATTTCTGTCACCATGTACTGTCTGCAGTCCTCACACTATGCTTCTGCAGTTCACAGATAGGTGCTCTGTGAGTAACACAAGAAACAAAAGGCACCACACACACTGCCCAGTCTGCAGATGACCCTACAGATGGGGGTTTCCTCAGAAACATAACACTGTCATGACAGGTATTAAAACATGAAGACCAGTCATATCCACACACACCCTGTTAAACCAACATTACTCCAAATGCAGAATAGCGACACTTACATTCTGTAGTCATGTCAGGCACATCCCACTGCTGTGTGTTGACCTGTAAATCCCCAATCCATCTCTGATGCTGTTCGCCAAACAACAGATCTAGGTCCTGCTCACAGTGAATGAAAAGGCCCAACACCAACACGATGTTCCTAGATATTGTAGTGTGTTTCCATGCAATTGCCTATGGGAATGTTACCACAGCTGTTCCACATTAAATCAGCTAGAGGAGGGCTGCAATTTGTGCAGAGGCCATCAGCTGATAATGAGCATCACTTACAAAACACATGCTGCTGCTTAAGCAAAGCAGATGTACATCTCCACATCCATCACAGAGTGAGTGAGAGAGGCAGACAGTGGCAAAGACAGGTCAAGTAGGGGGTGGGAGAGTAAAACCTATGCATGTTTGCATCACACATCTACCGATACAAGGTATCAAACCCCTGCCTGAATGTGTATTGCAATCACATGCCTATGCAGATCTTGGATGCACCACATAGCTTACATGTTGAGGAGCTCTCCAAACATATATGTGATGGTGAGTGACATCTGCAACAGTGATATGGCAGTGATACAATAGATGTAGTACACGTGCCTGTCCACATGAACAGGTGTCAGCATCAGCACAGCCACACTCTCACAGTGACCCACACACAATGTGAAACTGGTAGGGTCAGGAATACTCCTCCTCACTAGTTAGTTTGCCACAATACAGTACTGTGCAGGTATCACATGCACCATAGGTGTTATCCAGAGGTTATGTGGGCAAAGGGTATGTGGAGGTGTCTAACATCAGAGAGCATGCTTCAGTATACCAAAGGGGGTTGTAGTGAGTGTGAATGTGGTCAGAAGCATCATACACTACACACACAGACACAGGGTGCCAGTACTGACATGCATGAGTTCTTTGCTTCACGGGTTTGTAGGGGTTGACTGTACCAGAAGTTTAAATAAGGCTAGGTGATGGGTATACCTTGGCATCAGGCCACATGACAATGGTCTGCAGTGTGGCTCATGGGTGTAGTGTCTGGAGTGGTCCACACAGGTGGGTACTGTATTCACCATCCAGTCACCTGGGTAACTATTGTGTGTGGCCATTGCTGTGCATTGCTTGCCATGTATGTATTCTTTAGTCCATGACATGGACGGTGTCTGGGATGTGCACATGTCTCACATGCATGTATAGTGACGTGGAACTGTACCTGAGGTGTCTGGCCCATGTTATGTACACAGATTGTTATCAGATGTGCCAGTCCTGGCCTCATGTGGCAGGAACAGGTAATGGACAGCAGGTTTACCCTGCACTTACAATGATAGCATGATGCAGGTATTCCCTGGTGTCAGTGGCATCTGTCCATACAGGGCATGTGTTTAAGGCATGGTATGTCCTTTGTGGGTCACATTTGTTGGCACCACAGGTGTTGCAGGTGTCCAGTGGGAAACATAGTGAAGGTGCACTGTCTGCATGTACGTGTCTATTGTACTGATGGACAGGGTGCCATGCCCTCTGTAGTCTGCTGCAATCACACCATGGTTACTATCTTTGGGCAATATGCAGGGTACTACTGCCATAGCAGTTGTTGCCCAGACAAGTGTGTTTGTGTATGAGACATGGGTTGAAAGTGTTCTCTGGCTAACTTTATTCACCAAGCCTTGATGTCACATGTAGGGGTATAGATTGGCACCTCAGCCTCTTGGCTATTTCACATCTGTTATCCATGTGCAGTGGAAATTGTGACATATAATAGGGCCACCATATAAGTAATTTGCAAAACCTGCTCCACAATGAGTCCAGTTGTTACACGCTCACCTCCACACAGGATACAAATGACAAACACAGACACACACACCTGCCATATCTGGGATTAGAACTCCTACCTAACTAGTTTATTACACTACAGCACTACGCAGTTATAGGAAGCGCCACCGGGATTACTGGTGTACTCCTTCCCCAAAGGTGTATTTTACAATGAATGACATCAGCAGCCTTGTCAAAGTAGGGCATTTGATCTGTAGTGAGTGTGACCAGCCTAAAAAGCATTGCTCCCTACACAGACATAGAAACACACACACTAACATCCACACTTGTCATGTTTGGGAATAGGACCCCTACCAGAGTACTATATCACACTACAGCATTACGTTGTTATAGGACTTGTCACGGAGATTACTGGGGCACACCTTTTCCAAAGGTGTAATTCACAGGAAATGACATCAGCAGCCTTGCCAATGTAGGACATTTGAATTGTAGTGAGTGTGACTAGTGTAAAAATCACTACTCCCTACACAGACACAGTTGCCATGTCTGGGAGTAGTACTCCTACCTAACAAGGTTAGTATACTACAGCATCACACAGTTATAGGATGCACCATGGAGATTAATGGGCTGCACTTTTCCCAAAGGTGTATTTCACAGTTAATGACATCAGCAGCCCTGCCAAAGTAGGGCATTTGATCTGTAGTGAGTGTGACTAGCTTAAAAAGCATTGCTCCCTACACAGACATAGACACATACACACAAACACACACCAATTGCGATGTCTGTAATTAAAACACCTATCTACCTAACTAGGGTATCACACTCCAGCATTACACAGTTATAGGATGCGAAACAGAGATTACTGGGCTATAACTTTCCCAAAGGTGTATTTCACAATGAATGACATCAGCAGCTTTGCCAAAGTAGGTCTTTGAATTGTAGTGAGTGTGACTAGCATAAAAAGCATTGGTCCCTACACAGACAGAGACACACATACACTTGCCATGTCTGGGATTAGAACTCCTACATAACTAGTTTATTATACTACAGCATTACACAGTATTAGGACATGCCACAGAGATAATTGGGCTACTCTGTTCCCAAATGTGTATTTCAAAGTGGATGACATCAGCAGGCTTGTCATAATAGGGCTATGGGGAGGGCCATGTGTGTGTGCATGGGCCATAACCCATTCATTTAGAAGTTGACACACCACTTGCAGGCACATACAGGGTTATATTCGCAGGTACGTGTATACAGCTGCTAGATGACTACTGCCTTGTACCGTCATGTTGAACAGCTAGCAATTGCACCACATAGTCTGTAATGCTGATGGATACCAGTGGCTAATTTCTACAGTGAGTAACATTTATACATCATGTGGTTGTAGCCATTTGGCTGTGTGCTGGGTGGGACAGCCCTCATGATGGATGGCTCTTTGTCACAGTCACTCTGTTCCACACATCTATGTATGTCTACTTTTGGCTTATTATAGTGTTTTGTCCTTGGATATATGTCTGCATTCCTTTCCACTGTGTGTGCAAAGCATGACTGGTGCATACTGAGGAGTGTATGCACTAACATCTGCAACAGTCAGATATGTATGGTCCACTGTTGTTTGCAGACATGGGCTTCATTTATTTAAGTGTGTGAGCATGCCCAGTATGACCTTCTCTATTGAATGTGTGGATCCATACCAGGTAGTTTGTACTCCAGTGCAGACCTTTGTGTTGTACACCTACAGGTAGCAAACTGTTTCTGTAGGGTATCCGTAGATCATTTGGCAATATGGGGACAAACTGTGTAAGGGATAGTGTGTACTGTAGGTGATTGTGTCTGTGCTGCTTCTGCTACATGGTACTGGTGTTAGCAGAGATATTCAGACATGTGTACTGTCATACACTGTAATGTTTTTCTGTCCTCAAGTACTGTCAGGTGGACATTCTTGCTCACAGTGATGTCCTCGGGAACAAGGGTGAATGCAGCTGTATCCAGTATTGTGAGCAGATGCCTACATATTCATGGTAAGTTATGCTATTCTGGAGGGGGAGCTGCAGATACTTGCTGCTGGGTCTGTGTATCTGGTTCAGCACCTTGGTATAGTGCTGGCAAAGGGTCCCATACTTGTACATCCATCGACATGACAGTATGGCCTTAACTTGCTGTGGCAATACCTCACAGCCGTACAGATACACACAGGTTACCAAGAGGAAGGGGCCATGAGTCAGGACATTACCCCTATTATGGTGTATGGGCAGGTTTGTAGCCACCCATTGATGTGTCTCCAGCCATGGATAGTGTGTGCACACAGCTGTGTGTCGAACCTTGCACATTCCATGCTGCCCATGCTCCCACCCCCCCCCCCGCTATTATTCTATCCTCTGCCATACATTATGCTTACAATCTCTGATACTTTCCTTAAGGTTATCACCTCATCACAGCTGTGTTTCAGTGTTGGTCCACAGTTCATGCAGTGGGACATGATGGACATGTTACTGTGGATTGTTCACATGGCCTTGCATATGGCTTATGTGGAGTATGTTCTGTTGGTTTGTGGGTGTAAATGACATAACATGCATTGGCAGTACATGTGAGATACAAGCCTTTGCCAGAGGCCTGTAGGCCATTTGTTGGTGATGCAGGCCAGCTGTGGCAGGCCGTTGCATTCTGTCAGTCCTACACTCCCAGATCTCCATATAATATATTCCCCTGGGGTGACAGGATAGGTGTGCTAGGTGTTCATGTCACTACTTTCCATCAGTACTGATCATGTAGTGTGGATGCTGGCAGGGTGCTACCTACAGCTAGGGACACACCTGCATGGGAACACCTGCACTGCATGCTGCATTCTGTTGCTATTGCCATATACAGGTGGGGATCATATTCTACCCATTCCCAACAGCAGAGATACATCCAGGGAGGTACCTGTGGGTGGTGTTTGGGTGAGCTGGGTGCATGTGTGCTATGGACACTACTTGCATCTGAAGCATAGATATGCATGGGGGATTCCAGTTATGGTGGCATGTGCAGGTACAGCAGCTGTTTGCCAATACATCGGTCCTACCACCTTTGTGATCTGCAAGTGTTTGGGCAGACTACACCGGTATTCCCTACTACAGACCGAGATAATGGGATGCATACCTGCATGTACAGTTCCAAGGGTGTGTCCATTTCACAGTTACACATTATATAGTGTATGTCTGGGATACTTTCCCCTGTGTACTGCTTGTATATCTAGCCCAACAGCCATGCCATGTCAACCTTTCAGATGGTGACACATATTACCACCATACATTTACAATGGCTTACTGCTAGCATGTGTTATACTGGCGGGAATTGTCTTTGGCACTGCAGTTGTGAGGACTTGGCCCTGTCATCGGAAGTAGTGGGCAATTGCCACCAGGTCATACCTCAACATGCATACATACTGACCACTCAAACACAATATGAAACACACACAAACCTGACACATACCTGCATATTGTACAAATGCTACAATATATCCTGCTACCTTGGCCACATCTGGGCATCTGTGCCCCACTTGTATTATACCTACACATACATGTTACTACATTTCTACATAGGATTGGGGGGGCACACCTGACAGTTACTACATGCCTACATAGGATATGGGGGTACACCTGACTGTTTCTACATTGCCACATAGGATTGGGGGGCCACACCTGACTGTTACTGCATTTCTACATTGGATTGGGGGCATACCTGACTGTTACAACATGTGTACATTGGCTTGGGGGGGGCACACCAGACCTTTACTACATTTCTATATAGGATTGGGGGGCACACCTGACTGTTAATACATGTCTACGTAGGGTTGGGGGGACACACCTGACTATTACTACATTTCTACCTAGGATTGGGGGGGTCCTGACTGTTACTACATCTCTACATATGCTATGGGGGGCACACCTGATTGTTTCTACATTGCTACACAGGATTGGGGGGCACACTTGACTGTTACTGCATTTCTACATAGGATTGGGGGCACACCTGACTGTTACTGCATTTCTACATAGGATTGGGAGGACCTCACTTTTACCACATCTCTACATAGGCTATGGGGGGCACACCTGACTGTTTCTACATTTCTACACAGGATTGAGGGGGGTGCACACCTGACACTTGTACGCATTTGCTATGACTGTACTGGTATGTCAGGTACTCCATTTCATTCGGTTTTCTAACCTATCATGCTGACTACAGGCATGTCAGTGTACTACAGGTCCTACTTTTGATTGACCTACATATTAGTTTCTGACTTCCTACCCTTCAGAACTAACATCCTGCTGCCTGAAATGATGTGGTCTGTCTGTGTAGGCTTGGGGGGGAGGCTACCCATAAGCATCATTCAGTGGCCTTAGCACAGCCTTTGTGTTTGTCTACACATGTCCTGCTGGCTGTGACTGTTGTTGTTTATGTGAACCTCCCTGACTGGCATGTGTGTGTCATATGGAAACACATGTGGTCCAGCACATTTCCTGCTGTGGGTTTTGTCAACATGTGTAGTACTGGCTACTATAGTGACACCCATATTTGTTAAAGATCTCATGCTGCCAATATAGGTGTCTACTATCTGCTGGCATCCTATTCAGCCACCTGATTCCCTTGCATACTCACATCCATACCATAGATACAAGTAACTACACATACTACTCCAAACAGCAATCTGTAAGGGGATTGACTTACCTTGTGGGTGTGCCAGTATTGAGGATTGTGCTGGGGGCTGCCTATGTCGGATGCACATAGTACACTCCTATACATTGTTGAGCACGGGTAGTGTCATGTTTGGCATCCTTTTTACTGTTGTCCGAGTCAGAGAGAGGTGTCATTCCCTGGGTCCCTACTCTGTCAGTGTATATGCTATGCATAGCCTCTTTGCCAAGGCCATGGCATACTGGGTGCACCTTCATCTGCCTATTGGGGCAGACTCAGGTTATTTCTTCTCCGAGTCACTCTATGCCTGTGCAGGCCTTGGCATTGGTGAGGGTCTGTGTGGACCTGCCCCGTGCTGTTCCTGCTGCAGCTGTTTCCACAGGATCATATTGTGAAGCATGGCATATACGATAATTTGGGTACATGTAGCTCGTGAGTACTACAAGGCTC
Source organism: Protopterus annectens (assembly GCF_019279795.1). Classification (NCBI taxonomy): domain Eukaryota; kingdom Metazoa; phylum Chordata; order Ceratodontiformes; family Protopteridae; genus Protopterus; species Protopterus annectens. The sequence goes on from NC_056735.1 coordinate 1,999,450,592, forward strand.
CACCAGATGTGTCCACACACCAGAACCATGGCATGAGCATCCCAAATACACGCTCTATTATGATTCTGGTCTGTGTGTGGGCCTCATTATGTTATTCTTGTTCGGGTGTGTGTGCATTTCTGATGAGTGTCATCGGCCACTGCTCCAGTGCGTAACCAGCATCCCCCACTAGGTGACCATAAGGGATGTCCCCATTGGCAAATCTCTGGTTCAGCTGCATCAGATGACAGATGAGGGAATCGCTATAGCTTCCAGGGCAGCCAGCACACACACTCATTATAATGCCCTGGGCATCATACATGACCTGGCAGTTGATGGAGAGGAAGCTCTTGCGGTTGATTTAGACCCTACCACACTCACCAGGTGGTGCTTTGATGCATATGTGTGTGCAGTCTATAGCACTCACCACCTCAGGGTATTCTGCTATTTGATGGAAGAGACACATATTGCTGGCCAACACCTCACGGGTGTTGAGGAAATATACATGCTCACCGGCATGTGCTGACATGGCATCCAGGAACTGGTGGAATAATCTAGATGCTGATGCTTGTGAGATCCCCATGATATCCCCAGTTGGGCTTTGGGAGGTACCTGTGGCTAGTATTCCTAGGCCTACACATACCTTGGTATCCACTGGGATGGGTTCCCCTCTATTAGTTCTGTGTGTCAGGTGTGGCCGGCACAGCTCAACAATTTGCTGTAGGAGGTCTCTGTCTACCCTATAGTGTTCCATTATCTCCAGCTCATGTAGCCCCTGGTAGGTTAGGCTGGGTCTGTACATCCTTCTCTGTCTCCTCACAGTGGGTTGGTCGACAGCATTCTCATCCTCACCACCCTCAGCCTCTTCCACATGTTGATGTCTGATAGCTGCTGCAGCCCCTTTCATTCTGTTATTTTTGTTTGTTAAAATGTCCCTGCTTGTATACACTGGTGGTGTACAGTATGTGGGAAAAAACAGAGGGAAAGGTGTTTGCATAGTTTATAGTAGTGTTCTGGGCTGGGCTGGTCTGCTACCTGTGTAATTGGCTGACTCTGATAGATATCACTTGCCAGCTATGCTAGTTCTCCTAAGATTACCTTCCTACTGCTGTTTTCCCTTCCCATTGCCTTCCTGTTTAAACCCAGGGGAGCGCCACGCAAACACAGTGCTCAAATGTGCACAGAGCTGCTATTTCCTGGTTTACTTTTTTTATTTTTCCTTTAAAACCCGGTGTGCTGTGCACACACCTGCTTAGGCAATGTACAGAGTGCTAGGCAGCCTCAGACACACCCCCTTGCTTAGCTCTGCTAAGCTAGGAGCAAACCCGAGCCACAGGGCTCCAATCCACTTAGAGTATGACTGACACACACCCCCTATGATGTCAGCTAACTCAAGCTTGCACCAAGCTATTCCTGCTCTTATGCTGTTGGGTGCTGACTAGCATGCAGGGGAAATCTGGGATTCAGTATCATTCCCCTCATTTGCATAGAATTGCCTGCTGATGCATAGTTGCATGTA